>NC_056739.1:1595836477-1596081477 GCF_019279795.1 Protopterus annectens
GAGGGGTTAGTTCTTTTTGGAGTTCATGTAAGACACAGCCTGGGGTGCCATCCAGTCCCATTGAAGCTGTATTTTTGGCTTTGGAGAGGGCTATTTTAACCTGTGTGTCAGTGATTGCCGGGGCTGTACATTCTTCTGGTATGGTTATGGGCCCTTTAGGGGGTGAGAGGGGGGGGTGAAGTTTGCACTAAATCTGTCTGCCAGAATGTTGGCAATATCAGTTGGTTTGGTGTATTTTGTGCCATTCTGCACTAACTCAGAACAGATCTGAGAGTAGTATGTCTTGTTACATAGATGAGTGTTCACATCTACAAACAGCCAACTTGGAATACATGTGTGCCTTGGCATGTCCTGTACACAGTGATTGGAAGTGATGCTAGCCTCAATGTAGCCATGTTTGTGTGTGAGCCTGAGCATTGTGCATCATGTTATGGAACGATAGGATGTTTGAACTAAACTAGAATAATGGCCATACAGTCCTCATGATCATAGACATTGTCATACCTGTAGTTACAGGATCAGCACATATTGCCCCAGTCTGAGAAGGACACAGGTAGATGCCCTATGTTGAGATGACGGTCACCCAGCCAATCAGACAGATGGCATGTGCTGAGGTGCACTGAGGTGCTCTGTATGCCATTAGGCAGGGTTCTGTTCCAAAAGTGTGTTTCAGTCTGCTAGACAAATATCTCCCACAAGCATGTAGTACTAACATCACATACTAGGTTAATGTCCATACAGTGAGTCATCCATCTACTGTACTATACAGCCCATACAACATCATACAACATAAGGTACACAAATGTATGTGGTGTACTCATGACAAATGCCAGCATATAGTATCTGTTGGTAACCACTACAAGTGGCATGGTGAACCAACACTGCAATACACAAGTACATGTTAACTGATATAGTCACCCTGTGCATCAGACATGTTGCTTCATTTCCCTGCATTGATGGCGGAGATGACAGGGATGTGGCACAGGTATCATTGGTCACTTGCAGAGGATGTTGTGTGGGGGTGCAGCAGGCCTGGGCTGGCCCAAACGGTAGACAGCATGTGTGTGAGTCAGGAGGGGAGCATGTAAGATGGATCATAGAGAGGTGCTGTGTGTGTCTGTAGGTGACCTGCATTTAACAGTGGTGTGTGAGTGTGTGCATGTACACAATCAAGCTCAGTGCTAGCCCCACACATATGTATGTTGGACAGCATTGGACTGTACATGGTAGAGTTGACAGTTTACCATCTCCGGCCCTGAACACGTGAACTGGCTTTGCCAGGAGTTGCACTGGCAGATCCATGCCCAAAGTCAGAAGTGGTGCTAGTATATGACAGTGACTGCTATCTGCTGGGACCATGTCCTCTACGGGACCGCCCAGGACAATGAACCCATGGCCTGCCACACTCCCCTCTGTAGCACTGGATGTACTGACACTATGGGATCATGAATGTGCATGGCAACATGGACTCTCAGCAGATGGGGCTGCTGACCTATGTCCAGGGGTCTGATGCTCAACTCCAACCACACATCCAGCACAGCAATGTGTGAGAGACACTGTCTCAGCCCACCATCTGTCCCCAAAGGAAAACGACCTGACACCTACATAAAAGTATCTACAGCCTGACACACAGACTGCTACAGTATTACAGTGCTGATCACAGTAAGCCTACCTGCATGCTCCTCAGCTGTGGAAACTGTGGTACCCGCCTCCATGATGTATGGTGTGATGCATGTCTGGGAGCTGTTGTGTGTTCCTAGGTACACCAGGAATTCCTCAGTGGCTGAGAGTGGTTGCTGGCCCTCCACTGGTAACAGCACAATCCCTGGCTACATCTGCTGCCCTTCGTCATGCAGCATTTATCACGTTGGTTGCCTGGTGTTGAATCTGGTCATATGTCCTGCCCTGCTGGCCTATGCCATTCACATCATGGACAAGGTCTGCCCACAGTGCAGCCTGCTGTTCCCTGCTTTGTGCTTTGTCTCCCCCTGGATTGTAGGATGTGATGATGTGCTTGCAGTATAATTTCATTCTCTGCATCCGAGAAGGGTGGATGGCATCTCTAGTATATAATTCCTGAAAGACAATAAAAGGGGAACACATTACAGGATCACATATGTGGACATACACTATGTTCAGATACAGCAAGGCCAAAATGACTGGCACTAACCACTGCTTGTTCATACATGTCATACTTCACAGTGTGCAAACAAATAAAGTGTGAGATACAACTGAAATAGTAGCAATAGGTGGGTATTCCCATGTATGCCATAACAACTAGTACTGTATTATCATTCACCCAACATTCTGGTCTACTGTGATGTGTCTCCTATGGGCAACCCCTTGATAATATGTCATACGAACAATGCCACTTGAATAGCAGTGTACTATTACAATCACTATAAAGGGATAGTTCAATGAAACCAGTGTGCTACAATGACAATAGACAATGCACCCTTGAGGTTTTGTACATCCTGTGTAGGTGTAAGACAGCAGGAGGTCACTGACATGTCATTATCACAGGTCTAATACAGGCTTAATGTTGTAATCACTATTCCCTGTAAGTCTATTCACCCATCTGCAACCTGTTGTGCACAAAAATATTTACATACCTGATGGAGTGCAGTACTCCTTTGTTGATATGTGGTGATAGTATAGTTGTTACAAAGGTGTGCTCTGTGTGAGGAAGGTCTCATACAGAATGGTTCCCCAAAGCCAGCTGCTTGCCTTTTAATCATGCTCCCAGCAGCAGGGGATTACCACTAAACCAGGTTGTGGTTGTGAAATGCTAATTTCAGCCAACACAGCTGATTTGCACTATCATCAGCCAATGGCATGCAACCACTGTAAAATATATAAGGCTTTCATGTAGATTAGGGCCCCTTTCTGATATGTTCTGCTGGACATTATTGGGGTGAGGAGACTACATCCCTGCAGAGGGTAGGTCTGCAGCAGACACCTTTACATAGAGATGTGTGTCCTACAAGCTGCAGGCAGCAGACATAGGCAGAGAGTGTGAAGACTTTGGAGGACAACAGACTGTAGGAGTAATTGTGTAAGTTTTGTCAGCCTTACTGCAGAGCCAGGCCCAGAGTGAGAGTACCCTCTACACTCCAATGAAGTCATGTGTTTAAGGTAAGTATGTTAGGCAACTTTATCAATAACAGAGCACTAAGCAACATGTTTGGTGTGTCCTTGAGCAAGATAGGGTATATATATATATATATATATATATATATATATATATATATATATATATATATAGTTCCCCTTCACAAGATCGAATGGATGGAAGCTAGAAAATGGGAGCCTTAGGTTTAAAAAAATTTAAAGTTAACTTACCTTATTGCAAGGGGCCAGGTCCCCTGTACTTTAGCAGTTTAAATGTGAATGTTCCGTAACCACACTATAGTGGAGGAATGGAAAATCTTCCGTTTTGCGCTTACGCGTATAGCGGGGAATGGGAGTTTCCCTTTCCTTCACTATAGTGCGATCCTGGAGTAGGTATATTTAAGTAGGGGGGTGGGGGGAGTGCAGGGAAGCAAAGCCCCCCTGCAAAAACATTTGAAAGGTGTTAATTTTTTTTTTGTCCCTTTCATATGTTCCAGTTTCTCTAAATTCGAGATTCTGGTTTCGAGATTATGACTTTCGAGTTTAGAGAAATTCGATCATATGAAGGGTAACTATATATATATATATATATATATATATATATATATATATATATATATATATATATATATATACATATAGGGTCTATGTTAAATCAGCGAATGCTTAAAATAGCGAACGCTGATTTATCAACCCTTTAAGACCAAAAGCTGACTATCCTGAAGACACGGAACAGCAACTTTTTTTCCCAGGGAAAAAAATCACTGTTCCACAAAAAAAAAAGTTCAAAACACAAAATAAAGTGAGGATTTTCATCCCCCACACCCCACAATGTGGGTTTCTGTGCCCTCCTCACTCCCCCTACTTAAATATACCAAATCCAGGATCACACCACAGTGAAGGAAATAGCAAAGTTCCGAAAACATCCCAGTGATTTTTTTTCCCTGGGGAAAAAAATCATTGTTCAGTGTGTTTGAGATTGTCAGCTTTCACTCTTAAAGGGTTGATAAATCAATGTTCGCTATTTTAAGCTTTCGCTGATTTAATATAGACCATATGTGTGTATGTGCTTGTGTGTGTGTGTGTGTGTGTGTGTGTGTGTGTGTGTGTGTGTGTGTGTGTGTGTGTGTGTGTGTGTGTGTGAATATGTCCACCATTTGGTCATCTGCCAGGCCATGTATTATAGTCTGGTAGTAATTTGCAACATGTATGAGGGCAGTACTTATTACAAGCAGGGACTTCAAATGTGTATGTTTGTTATTCAGCTATGGTAATCTGCACTGTTACTCTGAAAAGATTGTGTGGTGCACTCTGATATTAGTGACCCTCATTCGCAGTACCTGAGTTGACATTCTCTGTGAATGCATATTACTGCATGACGTGACAATTTATGCACATATACCTTTGCTATAGGGATATGTGAAGTGCGTTCCTACCTGCAGGCCTGTGACTTCCATCAGTTAAAAACAGTCAATTCCTTTGACATGCATTGCATGTAAAGAGTGCATGGCTCTGTCATTAATTTCTGGCTTCACAATACTGAAAATTCACTGCTGCTCATCACTGGATTTGAACCCAGGACTATGTGTGGCAAAAATTTACTGTTTAAGAGAAATTTAACAGACTGAGCTACAGAGTCACTGTTGCAGCAGGTGTATTTGCAAGATATATGTGCACACCTACAGACTGTGAAAATTATGTTCTACATCCATCAGCATGTGCAAGGCTTTACATGGATTTATTTCTGCACCAGGGTCCCAGTTGCACATGTATTTTGCCATTAATGCCTTAGCAGGTGTCTTTCTACATGTTGCTGATAAAAGGGCACATGTACCTGCTAACAGAGGTCTTACATCCACTGTTATGTCTTTGGCTTTGTAGTGGTATTTTATTGCACCAGAGTCCCAAGAATACTCCCATGTTTTCCATTACGTTTTATTCAGGTTTGAGCGGTGCACCATGCAGCTATGCTGAAACGTGCTTAATGACTGTAAATGGAAATTACTATGTTTTTTAAAGCAACTAATTTAAGTAAAAGTTGTGTGGCATGGCAGGTCAACTACAGATGCAATGGTCTCAGGTTCGAAACATGGGATGTGTTTATTTTGCAAATGTGTAATAGAATTTTAAGGACACATATAATCGATATAACTCTACTAAGCTCAGCTGAGTGAAGCTGCATGACAGCGCACCATGGAGCATCACACTAAAAAATATAAAGAAAAGTTAAATGGTGAAGAATTCCTACCTATTGTGCTTAATATAGGCTGTTTTCTCGCCCTTACACATCATTAAGCAACATTCAAAAAAGTGCTGCATTGCTTAGCAGCACACAAACCAACTAAGCACAGCTGAGTGGCATGAAAACTCACACAACTGTGGTTTTAGTGAAGCTTAGCACTGTGCAAGCATTGGTAGCCATTAGCATGTTTATGCAATGATTAGCATGGTTGAGAAAAGCTCAGCAGAGCGCAACAATGCCATATGTCACAATTTTGTTATTAAATTAAACAAAGGTTGTATTAAATTACAAACATGGTCTGCCTGCTTTGCACTTAAACCCAGGACCTACTACACATAAGGCCATAACTCTACCCATGTAGCTACTTGGATATTATGAAAACTAGTATACCTTCACATATACTACTAGGCTACCTGTTAGCATTGCTGAGCACTGCATCACACAAATACACGTAAACAAATCTATAAATAAATAATTAATTACATCCAGTTTCTATTTTTAGATGTCTGGCAGGTGTCGGCTATGTATGTATAAGTGGTGCTTGGCTCTATGGCACTGCACCCCACGCCGGGCAAATGGCAATTACAAAAAAAATAAATTACAACAGAAAAATAAAATAATTAATTATGATAATTGATTACATCCAGTTTCTATTTTAAATATGTAGCTGTCTATATGTAAGCATGGTTTTGCATTGCTGCGTCCCGTGCCAGGGTAAAAAAACATGCAGAAAAAAAACACACAACTTATATAGTACACATCTAACACAATTCACAGCATTTCAACATTGACAGGGTGCATTACAGGAAGCCACACCCTGTACATAACACCTGACCAGGCATCCACAACCATGGGTAGCCTTTACACATCTCCCTACCCTGATTCAATATCCCTGTTCCTATGCTATCCCTTAGCAGTGCACCATCATTAATATGCATGGCACGCTGCTGGGGAGGAACCATGGCTGTGTACATGGATACATTCCATGCAGCTCTACACTGTGCTTACACATAGTTTACTAAATCCTGGGGATGCTTTTAAAAAGTCATCTGAAAGAAATGTGTTATGTGCTTAAGATAAGTGGTCCATTGAAACTGAAGGCCTTCAGTAAACTTGGTATCTAAAACTTTCCCAGGCTACTAGCTCCTTCACTTTACTCATAATATTCTGTCAGCTAGTATGCTGTCCAAATCTCAGTTGTGCATCTCTAAAGTGAGCACCATGTAAAGAAATATCAGAAGGATTATATAACATCCTCCAGGCCATATATATCATGAGGCAGGAGGAAGAAGAATGGGCATGTTGAAGAGGAAGAATCTGCTTTTCCAGATCTGTCTTAATAGTAAGTACATAAATTTTGTATCTCGTATGAGTCTGTCCATCCTCATCAACTAGTAGGACATAAGCCTGAAGTTATTCTCCGTGATGGTCATAAAAGAAACTTATCTCTGATCACTACAGCTTTGAAGGAGTACCTAGAACTGGAGATCACATTCCACTTAAAATGTCTTGTCAAAGGATTCAGTAAATTCATTGTAGTATTGCTCAAATATCACCCAGGGTTGTAATTCCAAAAATATGCCTGAGAGGCAGCCTCTGTTTTAGCTGAGCCTTCTGTAGACATAGAGGGCAGGATCTCATCTTTTTTTCATAATGAGACTTAATATAGCAGTAAGCCACTAGGACAAAGTCATTTTTATAACTCTGGAGCCCATTTTGTATCAGAAAATGAGACAAACTGTTGTGAATCTTTCCTATTTGATGTGGTTCTGCCAAAGAAAATCTGAGCTGTCTGTGGATATGCATTTAATGTTAAGAGATTTTATCACTTTTGTGTAGTAAGAAGAACAGAGGCAATCGGATGAACTGGTTAAGATTTGCTTCAGTAATAGGCCAAGGCAAAAATGAAGGATTCATTTGCAATGACACCTTTTCCTTATGGAACATCAGATAGAGAGACTTTACATATATCTGTCATTCCAAAATTATTCTAGTGGAAATAATGGCTATTAGAAAGACCATGTTCCTAGACAGGTACATCAAATCAACTTTAGCAACAAGATCAAAAGGAAGACGTGTTAAAATCTCAAAAACAAAATATAAATCCAGCAGAAGGGTAGGATCCTTGGTAGGAAGAGGTTCAGATATACAAAGTACATACCTCTAAAGAATGCTTTGCAAGCTTTTAGAGAAGCTGAACCATGAGTGCTACAGCCTTAATAGAAGCTAGATATAGCAGCAGTGTGAACCTTTATAGAGGAGTAACTTATGCCTGTATGAAAGTCTGAGAAGAGTAATGTAAAACTCTAGTCACCAGACACTTGTTTGTCTTTTTGGCTTTTCCCAGTTAGGGGTCGCCACAGCGGAACCCGGTCTGCTAATAATTGGCAGTAGATTTTTATGGTGCTGAGTTGCCAGCCCGACGCCTTACCTTCAGCGAAGGCACACCCATTCATGCATGTCTTTCGGAGGCCACTCAACCATGGGGAGGACATGCAGACTTCACACAGAAGGCACTCTAACCAAGAATTGAACAGGAGAATCGCTTGCTGTGAGGAAACAATGCTATTGCTGTACCACCGTGGCTTATCCCTTTGGAAGCAGCCCAAATACCATAACTTATCACTTTGCTTTTGCATGTTTTAGTATTATTTGGGATTCTGGGCTGAAGTAAGGATCTGAATTACTCTAGATGACTATGAAAAGTCCATGACTATTACTGAAACTGGACTAACCATGTAGATGAGGCTTTCTGTACTGATGACTCAGCAGAGTTTTGGAAGGTGTCAGGTGCTGAGGCTGCACTAAAAGATAAGATCATAACCAGAGGATACAGCAGTTAATAAGGCTATGAGAATGACTTTCGACTTGCTATGCCTGGCTTTCTGAATGGACTTTGTAATAAGGAAATGGAAAAAAGCATGAAGAAGTCCTGGGGGCATTTCTTAATGAAAGCATCCCTGTGTCATTCTCATAATGCAGGGATGAGGGATACAAGTTGCTGCACTTGACATTGGTTAGAGATGTAAAGAGATCACAGTAAGTCTTCCCCTATGGAAAGAATAGTTTCTGCACTACAGAAAGGCTGAGAAGTCACACACAAGGCATCAGCAAATAATGTGCAAGCTTTTCCACTACCTGACTCCTCCCATGGAGTATGACTGGTATCAGAAAATGTTCTGTTAACATTGGCCATTCCTATACCCATATTTCTTATTTATAGAGGGGGTAGGAATGAATTTTCCCAGTTTATTCTAGTACCAAATATCAGCCATATTGTCACTGTGGACAGCAGTCTTACCCATGGGGTAGGGAAACCAACAGACAGGGAAGGATTATCCTCAACTTCAGAATATGAATATGTAGACCAACCTCCATGTGTGATCAATACTTTGGACTGCCTACAGTTTACAATGTCACCCACCCCACCTTACGGCAGAACCATCCACTACTACAATTGCTACTGTGTTGGGGATCTGGAATAGGTTGCCCAGAGGAGGTTCTGAATATGGAGTATGGAGCCAGCACTGTAAAAAAATCTTGAATGCCTTGGAAATTATCTATTGACACAGAAGATGTATAAACTGAGACCACTGTACTTTCAAAGTCCAGAAGAAGACCCTCATGGAGAACCTCGCATGAGGAATCATGTAAATAGTGGTGGCCATGAGGCTCAGCGGTCATAATCAGAGTACTGCTGTAACTGACTAAGAGTAAAAAAGCTGAAACTCCACAGTTTTCAGAAGAAAAAAATCCCTTCTGAAGGAAGATGTGGATCACAGAATATAAAGTATAAGGTGCATTCAATAGAAGTCATTGTTTGCAAAGGCTCCATATGGGACTTTACTGTGTTCATTGTTATTTGCAAGACTTAGAAGAACCTCACTAAATAGTCCCTAGCTTCTGAATGCCTCTACAGTGGGACAGAGGGGCAAGACCTCATGGCTTTAACTGCTTCCCTCCCCAAAGATGGATTGTGCAATCCCTGTTGTTGATGTTTATTTATTCCCCTGGGCTGACATTCCTTCTGGATGTTTCCAGAGCTTCATTGGCTGCTTTCAGATATCTAAGCCCTTTGCTGCTGTTGGCTCTACATTATTTGAAAATAAGTGCTGAGAGTTTTGAAACTCAGTGTCAACAGCTCTGAGATTCTTTCCCTATCCCTTCCATTATCTCTATTTTTAGGTTTACTATCAAAATGTTGAAACTGAAAATAGTTTTCAACAAAATTACTGGCATTTGAACACAGGACGTTCCACTGTCAAGTTCCGTGTTACCATTAATGTTTTTACAGGGGACCAAGGCCCTATGCACCCCCCCACACCCCCTGCATATTATATATAACATCTCCAAGATTGCACTATAATGAGAAAAGGGGAACATTTCCCAATTCGCACTGTACTGCAATCTCAATTCAAAACATCAGCTTCATATTAGCGAAAGTGTACTCACGTTCGCCAATATGGAGTCACATATTTTCAGTTCAACATTACCGGCATTGGTAGAACACGTGTTTGAACAACCTGTTTTCATCTAATTGCATTTCCACATTTTGATTGTAAACCCCAGTTTTATCTTACCTTTGAGACTAAAAAAGCATGAACCTATCAAAGGAGGCATTAAGGAAGGATGCTTTGACATCTTCTGCAAAATCTGGTGCCCTAGTTGCATCAGCCATTTAATTTTGTGCTAGTCACATGGCGAGATATAAAATAGAGGACATAGCTGAAATTTGTGACTGTAACTTAGTCTTGAGCTGTTTTCAATGTCAGTGGTATTTTATCATTCATCTTCCACTGTAGTCATAATGTGTCTGAGATGGTTGATATCCACAGTGGGAATGGGGAGGCTGTGTACACATGCTTATTAAATCTTTCCGTAGCCATAAACTAATTATAAGGAGGATGGGCAGCAGAGCTCTGCAGAGTAGGAGCCTTTCATGGGCAAATATAGTGACACCAGAGTCAACCTTGGGAGAATCAACTCAGCACGTACAGTCATTGCAAGACTGGAGCATCTTGACTGACCTCTCCAAACAACTTCACAATATTAGGTCCTTTCCATCTGACCCAAACTACAGTAAGCACAATTTCGTCTATAGGGGGATATGCCAGGAGGACAGCCGAAGGTCCAAAAGGCTTCTTACAAAATCTTCCCAAGAGATGAAGAAGGGTCTGTGGATCATCCTGCTCTTTGTATCTTCATTTTAAGGATCTCCCCAAACCTGTGGTCATCTGAGGAGGATGGTGTGGAATCAGTGCCATCTCCATTGTCAGTATCTGAATTGGATAGACTATGATGGAGTGTCTGGGAGACTCTTTTTGCAGACAAGCTTCTTATCTATTGTTAGAGGAAAATGTCTGAATAGGAGTAAGAAGAATGGACTGATCAACATAGAGTTAGCTAATCCTGCAAAAGACCTTCAAACCCTATGTTTTTCACTTTGTAGAGTGGCTGAAGGAGTAGACAGAAAAAGGTCTCTGGTCAAACGGTTGTCGGTTGCAACAAATGCAGTACTCTCTGCATAATAGATGTCAAGACTGCTATTAATGATACATTCTGGGACAAGACCAAAGCATATTAAGACTGACACCAGCACTGAAACGATTTGCACCAAGTTCAATACTAGTGGCATGATTCTGAACAAGAAGCCAATGGACCCATCCAGCCCAAGACCAGCATCAAGAGCTTTGAGGCTGAGATCTCAAAGGCTAACCCAGTCAATATTGACAATATGCTATCAGTCTCAGAGTCAAGCCTAATCCTGTGTAAATGACCTTGACCACTAGGGTTTGGCCATGACCCCCAGAACCACAGAAAAACATGACACTAACAGCATCAGTGTCAAAACTCCTGACACCAGTGGCATCATTGACATTGAAGACATCAAATACAGTGGCTGCTTTCCCATATCTGAGACTACAATCAACAATGGTGAAAAAGAAAAGCTGCTCAGGGTAAGGCCCTTTTACCTCAAGATGTTGACCCCACAGTGATTCCTGAGGTCAAAGCCTCCACAGGAGCGGATTCAGAGCTTTTTTTCAAGTCTTTTAAGATTAACTTACTCTTTCTGTCTCTAATGGTGCTCAGATCAAAAGACTTACAAATTTGCACTTCTATTTGACATGTTTCTACCCATGATACAGCACACATGGCAGGGGGTGTTATTTAGAACCACATAATGTACTGTGTACTGTGAAATCTGTCTTCGGCCAGAATTGTACTGAGTGTTATGAACGAATAATTCAAAGATTTCTGTAGCATTACAAAGGTATGGTGTAGGGCTGCAGTGGTCTGGCTGGCTAGTGCATACAAATTCAGCAGTCTAGGTGCATAGCTAATGTAAGTTAGCCAATTATCGTGCCCCAGAGACATATACCAGCATTAAAATAGCATGGTGGAGCAATTCAAAGATAAGTTCTGCCATGTTATTTTGAAGTAGGGCAGAGGGGACTTAATGCAGTAGTTTTACTATGTACACCCATTGCTACCTATGGCAGCAGTGAGCCTGCTATCTCATGGAGGTAAGTACAGAAAAGCTCTGAGTATGTGAACATGTATGCTTATCGCTGTGTGCATGTCGTGTGTGTGTGTGTGTGTGTGTGTGTGTGTGTGTGTGTGTGTGTGTATATGTGTGTTTTGGTGCCTGTGAAACAGGATTTTGTTCCAACTCCATTGTGTCTTATTCAAAAACATTTATTTATTTACTGATTTATTTATTTTGAGTTTGTTAACCTGGGTAGATCACTGTTCCCACTGAATGTATTTCAGTCTCAGCCTGGGGTAAACACAATAGATACATGGCAGATGAGTTGTTTATGTGCTATTACTGTATGTGATTCTTGCATGTCTTTGAATTGCTAGTTAGCTGCATAGCAACACTATAACACAACAGTACAGTGCTAGAAGCACTATGCAGCTAACCTTTTCAAATACCTTCAAGGTATAGATCACTGCTTACCTAAGTGGATCTGTACTCTAATTTTGCTGAAACACAACTTATTCACACCTGCATCCTTTTGGTGTATTTCCACTTAATGCCCATAGCTCTTTATGGCATCATGACATTATTTGAAGGTGGCTTCCTTAATTAAGGGATAGAGCTGATTAATGATAAGTAAAACTTTAAAGGGGGGGCTGTAAGGAATAATGAGACACTAAGATCGCTTATCTTGAATAAAATTCAGTGGAGATATTAACCATTGCCTTTTATTATGTATATTTTCGTATTTACATTGCACTTCTTAACTGATTGAGCTACATTTTGCTGAGTGGCATATTTTGAATTGCCATAATGGAGGAAAGAAAAATAACACTGCCGCTTTCAACGTATAATGCACACGCTGGAGGTATTACTATTTCGTTTAGCAATATGAAAATATGCAGTATTTCCATATTTTTATTAATATTCAAATCCAAGTGACCTACACAAGATTGTATGGTACCAGCTGAAACCTTACATGATGCTGAAGATGAGTGTCACTAACATTCGCATTGCAAATTTTACAGCTTGTGACACTGAGTGCTGTTTGTGTGACGACCGTGTCCTGGCCCAGCAATCAAGGAGCCTCAATCCTCACCACTAACACCAGGGAGGTTGTCTCCTAGAAGAGGAAAGGATAACTAATACACACAGTAAAGTACAATTTCCCTTAAGTGCACACAGAGATCACAGTCAGTCTGGGGCTGGCTGCTCCCTTGCTCACCAGGTCCCCAATAAGACTCCCCAATGGCACAGCTATAGGGTCCAGGTCTCAGCCTAACTGGGAAAGCTAGGACCTCCAGTACCCTCTCTGTCCAACCAGTGCTTTGTGTCCCTGCCAAGTAGCTGACACAACACACACTCATTTTGAGATAAGTATTTATACAACTTCACAGACACTCCTGGGAAAGGCTGACACAGATTCTCCAACTGTGCCCCTTTACCTAGACTATATGGTAGTAATTACTGCCACCACCCAGTTAATATCAGCTATTAAAAGGCCCTTAAAAGGGTGTCTAATTATTACTGTGCAATATTAATATCCAATGGTAATGTGACTATACAGTCTAAGCTTATCAGAGTGGCCTATTACAATAAATTCTATATAAATATGCAATGTACTCTAGAGCTTATCAATACACAAACCAGCCACAGGTAGAAGGTTTTAAAAATACTTAATAATAAATAATTAAAACTCAAGACAAAGCTATTACACCACAGAGATATCTAAGAGTTCACAGATCACACAGAAACTTAAAATAATACAGTAGGACAGGTCTGATTTCAAAGAAAAATACCTAATTAATCTTTACTAACTTTAACTATTCCTACAAGAAATCAAAGTGCTAGAAACTTACATGTGAGCACAAGCAGAATGCTGGTAAGTTGGATATCCAAAGTCAAAATGATTTTTGGTCTCTCTCTGAGACATAGTTTATAAAACATCACTAACAAACATTTCTCTGGATCCTCCCCAGATTATGTCATTTTAGACACTTAGGTTTTCCCAGTATTCATATTGCATCATCTTGACACCTGCGTTTATATTATGCTGTCAAAAACTCAAACTGTCGACAGCATAATAATCGACACAAAAATGTCGAAACCCCCGAACATCGAACACACACAAAAAAAAAAAAACATCCAAACACAACATCAATTGCTCTATGCAGGGGGGCAAGCCCCCCCCTGCACTCCCCACACCCCCGCTACTTAAATATACCAACTCTGAGATCGCACTACATTGCAGTAAATGGAAATCTCCCCTTACCGAGATTTCTGTTTACATGCATGATGACTTTTGCTTTCAATATTTTGGTGCCGACAATATCAGCTTTGATATTGTTGGTCTTCGACAGGGCGAAGTAGACCCTGAAGCCTAAGTGATCAAATTACTAAACTAGACATGGGTAAGCCAGCATTACACACACACACACACACATACACAAACACACACACACACACACACACACACACACACACACACACACACACACACACACACACACACACACACACATACACACTCACACACACACACACACACACACACACACACACACACACACACACACACACACACACACATGAACACAAGCTGACTACTACTGTTATACATGTTACTAAAAAAGGAAATGAATTACCTTTTTAAATAACAACATTGTATCTCAAACTTCTTCCTCCTATCATCTTATGCTGCCAGCTTTTTGGCTGAGAATGGCTTCTTAATGCACTGTGCATGCTTGTGACATGTATGTGCCGTTTATGAGATGCATTTGCCAAAGCTTGCACAGTTCATTATAGCAAATGGAGTTTTGTGTCTTTTTTTAATGAGTAAGGTGTGTGCATGAGGCTTACTGCTTACAGGAGGACACTTGCGCATAACTGACATCCTGGCAGCAACTACAGAGTATTTCATACTTCACTTGGCTTTGGGGAGGGTGGAAGGCAGTTTCCACCCTGCTGGTAATTATATCTATTTTTTCCATTTAGCACAGCAGAGAACATGGCACCTGTAGTTTTTGTTCTTAAAAGACATCAATTAATATTATTAATATGAGTGTCATGATTTATTTTATATTTTAATAACTTACAGTTAGATATATGATTATATGAGCAGTCAAACTCACATAAGATTAGCTAGCAAAGCACACCCCCTAAAAAACACAGATTTTTGTTTTTTTCTGCAAGAGGCAATCCCCGCATACTATTCACGTGAGGGGTAAGCCCCCCTACACCCATAGGCATATACCAACTTCATAGTCACATTAACTAGAAGAAGGGAGAAATGTCTCTTAAAATGGAAATCAGATGGAACACACAGAGTCATATCTGCAATGATTTTCCCACCCTCTCCAAAGAAAAAAAAAACAAGAAGTGCAAAACATACCCTTTAACATTAAAACTCCACCCAAAAACAAAAAAAAAAATCCACCACCAACAAAACAAACACAAACCCCAGATACAAAGTGCCTTAAAAATGTAAATTTTGCATTACTGATATTCTTACTCACTACTATTCACTGTCATTTCTCTTTGCTCAATCCTAACACACCAAAATCTTGTTTAGTCTTCTGTGCATTTACATAAATCATCGACAACCATATATATATATATATATATATATATATATATATATATATATATATATATGTATGTGTGAGCAAATATTTACCCACCTAAAAAGGAAAGCCATCTGCACATGCTTCTTTCTTGCCTCAATAACAAACTTCCTGAGCATACTTCAGCCCGCTAGTAACGTGCATACCTTGCAACTCTACCTTTGTAACACCAGTTTAGACTGTTCTAGTCTTCACATATGCATATAAAAACACACATTACTAATTTTCTCTTACCACCTTGTTCTACCACACTCCTTCCTTTTACACTTTTCACTGCCACCTACCAAACCACCATAACTAACAATTCACCAGATTACTAAAAGGCTTTCTTCCTCATTGCATTTAGCCAAGCAAGCTTTGTTATACTTAACAACTTCCAGCTTGACAAGTACACATACTGCAACAACAAAAGTGAGCAGTGAGTGCATTTTACTTATATAATTGTTTTGTGTTTGTGAGGAAAAGCAAATTCATTGAGCTTTAAGGTCCAAAAACCTGTTGCGTGTGAGGAAGGAACACATTTTGTGCCTGTCCCTTCAGCAACTTGCAGGGCTTGTCCTCAGATAGTGCTACAGTGATAAACATTTCGCTGATTTATTTACTCTAGATAGCAGTGCTTATAGTGTGGTCTTTGTGCACAGTCATAGCTTACTTGATATGGTGTTTGCACATAATTGTTTGCTGTTCTTTGGGCAGATTTGATAATGCTGTTTTCACAAATCTTGTATTTACTGTGCATGCTCACAGAATTCAGTGACTGCTTTCAATGCCGGTTTTAGTATATTCATTTATGCCTTGCTGAATGGTGTTTATGAATCTAACAAACCTGCAGTAAGCATGATGATTTCGTTTATCAAAAGGCTTTATTCCAGATGTACTTGTAGTATTGTATAGCACTATTTTGTTGTATACTAGTGCATTATTTTCTTTTTATATTACCCCTTTATTATACTTTTCCATATAATTTCACATATACAAATACTGCAATAACAACACACACAGAAGCTAGCATATATTGAAAAAAACATTGTGTGTATTATAAATATACATTTCCATAGTACAGCAAATATGAAAAAAAAACAAGAAAAAAATCAGCTAGATAAATCCAAAAAACATATTTATGAAATAACTCTTACAACAACCAGCCTAGTTTTCCCAGTCTTTAAAATGTTTTTTGAACTTGCCCATTAACTTCATGTCTTTAAAACTACTTGTATTGTCTTTATAAAATGACCCACATAAATTACATAAATGGATACACATAGTTAACAGCAGTATCATACTTAGGAAAGCTTGCTAACTGTTGCTAACTGTAACATTGTTCAATAACATTGTCAAATATACCTAGTACATGTCTTAACTGACAGAGTACCTCTGTTATGAATCAAATATACCATTAAAGATTTTACTGCTTTGCAGCAATGCATTACATAATAATTTCCTGAATATTCAGTGACATTTGTGCCTTCCTAAATGCCAGATTTTCACAGTTCTTGATTGACCTCTCATTGGTGGCTTCCTTTCTAATAAGCTTATAGCGCTGCTAGGTGTCAACTTTGTCCACATGAAAATGTTTGTCTACTGTTATGCAAAATTAAAGGCAGTTCTAAATGGTTCCATTACTAAACATTGAGAGACAAAAACCCGAGAACCTAAAATGAAGATAAATGCCAAAGGACAAAAGGGGAAAAATACAAATTGTAAACATTTTTTGCAGGAGGGGAAAGCCCTCCTGCATCATCCCCTGACATGGGGGGAGCAAATCTCCTTACCCTCCAAACTTATGCATACCAACTCTTTGGCTGCACAAACATGAAGAAGACAGAAATGTATAACATGAGAATAATCACTGCCTGAGCATACTTAGAAAACGCTACTGCCCACCTTTAATCCCGAGCACAAAGCAGCTCTTACTGGTGCTTAACAAGGTTATATTTTTCTGTTCTTGGAACATAATAGCAGCAAAACATGCACTACATAATTCTTGGAAGTCAGTTGCCTATTAATTGCTGGACAAATCAGTTTCTATCATTGATTTTTATGTTTCTCATTTCTACATTTATACCCAAAAATGGTCATTTATTTGAGCACTGCATCCATCTGGTTAACAAAACACAAACATGCAACTGGCTGGATGGCTAATCAGTGTCTTCCCCTGAATCTAAAAGCCGTATTAACCATGAAGCGTTAATTACTACTAATTACTATTTCTAAATAAAGTGCACATATACTCCTGAATATGCATGTGTCAGATACACGTTTCTGATTGGCAAACCCTGTGCTCCGTCAGCTAGATATAACAGCATTTATAGTGCAGTTTTATTTTTTCTTGTACATATACACAAGATATGCTTTACAAACTTTGTTATACTAATTTGTTTTCTGGGAGCCAGGCTTTATTCCAGGAGGGCTACCATGGTTAACAAACAATAAAAAAAAAATAATAATAAGGAAAGAGAAGAAAGAAAGAAGGACAGATGTATAGCCAGATCGATAGCTAGATAAACAAGTGTAAGGTGTATTGGGCACCATGAGTATCCCTGTTTTATGAGTAAGGGACATGAGAGATAGCATGAAAATCCAGTAAATCAGCTCTGCTGCTGAAGATGATGATGATGTCTCATTGGCTGTGGTTTCTAAATACTTTACAATTCAGTGTATGAAGTTCTGCCAAAGTACTTTCCTTATATTTGTCTTGCAAATTGCAGCCAGTTGACAGAATCAAAAGATAAAATACAAGCCTTTCATCCTATCAATGCATTCTTAGCACTGTCAATGGTTCCTTAAATGGAAGAGAGCCTGGTGAGTTTCCTTGATATGCTGACTGCAATTTAAATTGTAGAAATAATGCACATACGTATTCTATTCAGTTTCAGTAGTTATTATTAGCAAACTATGGCATTTTCCCCTTAGTTAAATCCATTTCCAATCTGTTATAATAGCATGTAGGTTACAATAAGAAATATATATTGGATTTCCTCTAAATCAGGCACGCATCAGTCATTAGCCATCTCTCCTGCAGTGCAGCCCTGTGACATTGTGATTATTTACCACAGAGGTTCATTAAGTAAATGTATTTAGAATATTTTCTATTTTTCTTTCTGAAATAAATTAAAAATGGTAAAGCAGAATGGTTCCTTAACTACAAATGTATTCTGACTTCTAAAGACCAAAGCCTTGCCATGTATATATATAATTGTTACACTGAACAAAAGGCTGTCCAGCAAGATTTTGTCATACTATTTTGATAGTTGTATACAGTGTGAACTTGTGGACCTATGTTTTATCCCAGGTGTAGGATATTCTGGTGAATACACTTTAGTCTGAGTGAGGGATTCCATACCCCTAGATGGACTAAAATATTTATTTTCCAGCAAGTTAACATAACTGAAAAATCCAGACACTCATCAGCATTCTTTCTTTCTTTCTTTCTTTGTGTCTACCAGCATTGATCAATTTCAGACTCAGCATTAGATACCTTAGATTAATTTTAAAGAATTCATAAGCTTACTGGAACATATGACATTATTGTTAATGCTCTTTGGGGTTGACTCTTGTTTTAAGGTGCTTGGACAGATGTCCATTTGTATTTTTCTTGTTACTTTATTATGACCTGTAGAAAAAAAAAATAAACAACTGGTATGCTTTAAGCATAATGAATTTTCCAGTCTTGATTAATAAACAGAAATTTTATACAGATGACACCTAATAAGAATCCATGTTCTTTGTCTGGGGGGTTGCAATGAATAACAGCATCTTGGTTAATTGTCATGTGATTGTTTGACCCAAAACATCTAAAACTTTGGGAGATCATTACTGAAAACAAGACACTGAAGATCACAATTTTTTTTTTCTGCAGCTGACTGAACTCCCCTGTATTCCCTCATAATGAAAAGCCACCCTGCCTCCAAACTACACATATATATATATATATATATATATATATATATATATATATACACACATATATATATGGATTTTTGTCAGTTTATCGAACAAACACGTTGTCAAAACTGGTATGTTCAAGACCATACAGTTGACAATGCAGTTAATCGAAAAACTGACATATATCCACACGACACATGCCAACAATGCAAACAATGTTTTTGGAAGGGGTCAAGCCCCCCCCACACTCCGCACCCCCTGCTAATTATTTATACCAACTCTGAAATTGTAGTACAGTGGGGAAAAGGGCAAATTCCACAGTCACCACTGTACCACGATCTCAATCAAAATGGTTAGATGAACCAAATTGTCGACCATATGGGTTTCAACAATTTGGTCCTTCAAACGATTTACATAAACCTATATATACTCATTTATATGTATATATATATATATATATATATTTATATATATATATATATATATATATATATACACATGCTTACAGTATGGGTTCACCCAACTTAAATGACCTTCCATTCTCTCTGTAGTTTCCCCTGAGTGTTACATTTTGTCAACAGAAAAGCTGACCGACAGTGGTAGAAGATCACTGTAATAATACTGGCATTAGAAAATATGCCCTTTGCTCAGTATTGTTTGATCTCGAAGTTTGCATATATCGCAGCAGTGAGTATAGAGTGCACAATCCCTTACATTTTTTGTTGTTGTTATGTTTCAGAGTTATGTCTTGGAGCACATTTACTTACACATCAATATTTTGAGATTGATGGTTTTGAGTTGATTATGTGTAAGTCAATGTAATGTGAGTTATATCAACATATGTGTGTGTGTGTGTGTGTGTGTGTGTGTTTTGTATATATATATATATATATATATATATATATATATATATATATATATATATATATATAAACTAAATCTGAGATTGCAATTAACATTAACACTGAGAAAAGCTAGAAATAATCAAAATGCATCACTCACATTCTCTGTGTTCTCTCAGTCTAAATACAATTACAAGATGCCAGTGACCTTCCAGTGACAATATCCTGAATGTTCATCAACTGGATTCCAACAAACAGTAGGTTTCTCTCTTTTTTGATGTCACTGGAAAGTCCTTTGGTAACAAAAGTCTCTCAAGCTAAGATCCTCAATTTATTCCATAGGATCCTAATCGTAATTTATCTGAGAATTTGTATTATTGTTTATAGTATCTTATGCCTTCTTTTCATGTTCTATGACAGTTTCCTTACAGCAAGCTGTAAGACTAAGGTGGGGAAGCCTACAGAGAGTGTACTGTGGCCATGTCTGCGGCTCCCCCTCGGCAGCACACCTTGCATATTAATGAAAGCATGCTACTGAGAGACAGCAGTGTAGCACGGTTACAGAATCAGTGTAGGGGGTGTGTTACAGTGTCTGGAGATGAGTAACACACCCCCTGCACTGTTAAAGTGCCGGATGGTACTGAACTATAAAAGTAAAATATGTTATTTCCTTTTCTTTTCTTTTCTTTTTTTTATGTTTGAGTGGTGCAGCAAAGTGCTTAGCTACATACATGTGCCAGACATCTAAAAATAGAAACCTGATACTTTTAATTTTCACCTCAAATGTCATGTTTAAGCATAGCTAAGTGGGTTTGCACAGAGTGGTGTGGTGCTTAGCGATACTTAAACATAGTGGAAAGATATATAGAAATGTATAGCATTTTCTAACATATCCTTGTAGCTGAATGGTTAGAGTCACAGCCCTTTGTGCAGTAGGTGCATGGTTTGAATACACAGACAAACCATTCAGCTTTTTACATTTGATAGCAATATGTCATATATTTTTTATTTTATTAATTATGTATGTATTGACATTTGTTAACTGGGTTAGTCCAGGTGGGCCAGAAGCCCATTTTCAGTGGAGACCTGAGGAGGAAAGATCCAGTTACACACATGCGCACAATACCTAAAATACACACTCCAAGATAAAAAAATTAAAATACTGAAGGTCAGGAAATATAGAAGTGCAATGCATGCACAGAGTAATAGAGTAGTAGTAATGAATAAATAATTTAATATTAGTCTTATTTTGTTTTGTTTATTTTTTTCTTTTTGAAATGTGCTCTGCTAAGCACTGCTAAGCCAAGCTCAGCAGTGCTTGAACAGGACCCGGTTTAGCAGTGCTTAACAATGCACAGCTCTACTTAGCTGGTTTGGGCACTGCTAAGCAAACCCTTTTTAAGTAGTACTCAGCCCAGCTAAGCTGGTTTGCGCACCACTAAGCATTGCTAAATATTGCCAGTTTAAGCACTGCTCAGCTGAACTCAGCAGGTTTGCATGGTGCTAAGCGAAGAGCTACATTTTTAAAAATGGTCAAAAGGCAGCAAAGGGCAGGAAAACAGCTTTATTTAAGTGCAACAGGTGAGAATACAGCCAGTATCTATTGGAGTTTGATCTTGGCAGAGACTATGGCAGGAGTTGGAGAGGGGACATGCTTCTTGGTGCAGCAGTAGGGCATTTTGGAGTCCAGGGTCATGGTTGGACTCCTTGTGAAAGATAATGACATCAGGCTGCTGCAGGGCCAGTACCAAGGGTCAGAATACAAATCAGAGACCTGGGACCGGTTGGCATGTGACCTCACTAGTGCAACTGGTATCCCCTGCACAGGTGAGCAGGTGCATCACCACTATTATGACCTGAAGCATAGAAAGTGGGAGCTCTTGGCCACTTGGATCCAAGATGCTCAGGCAGACAATGCCCCAAAAGTTTGTAAATATTGTAAGATGGTTTTGCAAAATGCTACTATGAATATTTGATAGACAGGTATACATAATGGTCTTATTCTCTCCCCACAGATGCAGAGGAGAGAGCTTGCAACCTGGGGGTCCATGCAGGGTACCTGGCCAGGTTGCACTGAGAGTGTGGTGAGTACAGATATATCTTGCAATATATAGTAATATAAATAAGAAAGAGTACAGTAGTAACTGCCAGTAGGTATATTCTGTTTTGAGTGTTCTGCAATGAATGTTGTCATAGACCTGGGCTGATATAAGTGAGTAATGCCAGATACAGTTCAATATAGATGAAAGCATGAAACCAGCTAACATGAAGGAAAGAAAGTTAGTATTGCATTAATAATGATAAGGAAATAAAAATGTATACTGTATTAATAATAACAACCCAGCCACTGGGGATGCACAAGCCAGTGCATTTCTTTGTGCCGGTCCCAAGCCCAGATAAATGGGGAGGGTTGCGTCAGCAAGGGCATCCAGCATAAAACCTCTTTCAAAAATTACTGATGCGGAGAACTTTTCATAATTACATACCAGATTGGTCGAGGCCCGGGTTAACAACGACTGCCACCCGTACTGTTAGCCAACAGGGTGCTGGCAGAAATTGGGCTACTTTTGGCCGAAGAAGAAGAGGAGGGGGAAGGCATGCCCAAAGGCAGGAAGAGTGGAGGAAGGTTAGGAGTGTAGTATTGAGGGTAGGAACTTTGAATGTTGGCAGTATGACTGGTATAGGGAGAGAGCTAGCTGATATGATGGAGAGAAGGAAGGTTGATATATTGTGCGTGCAAGAGACCAGATGGAAGGGAAGTAAGGCCAAGTGTATAGGAGGCGGGTTCAAATTGTTCTATCATGGTGTGGATGGCAGAAGAAATGGGGTAGAGGTTATCCTAACGGAACCATATGCCAAGAGTGTTTTGGAGGTGAAGAGAGTGTCTGATAGAGTGATGTTTATGAAGCTTGAAATTGATGGTGTAATGATGAATGTTGTTAGTGCATATGCTCCACAAGTTGGCTGCGCAATGGATGAGAAAAAAAATTTTGGAGTGAGATGGATGAAGTGGTGGTGAGTGTACCCAAGTGTGAGAGACTAGTGATTGGAGCAGACTTCAATGGGCATGTTGGTGAAGTGAACAGAGGGGATGAGGAAGTGATGGGTAGGTATGATGTTAAGGAGATGAATGCAGAAGGTCAGATAATTGTGGATTTTGTGAAAAGGATGGACATGGCTGTGGTGAATACGTATTTTAAGAAGAGGGAGGAGCATAGGGTGATGTACAAGAGTGGAGGAAGATGCACACAGGTGGATTATATCCTATGTAGGAGGGCCAGTCTGAAGGAGATTGGAGACTGTAAAGTGGTGACTGGGGAAAGTGTAGTTAAGCAGCATAGAATGGTGGTCTGCAGGATGATGTTGGTGATCAAGAAGCAGAGGAGGAGTGTGAAAGCAATGCCAAGGATTAAATGGTGGAAGTCAAAAAAGGGTGATTGTGAGGTGGAGTTCAGGGAAGAGTTAAGACAGGCACTGGGAGACAATGAAGAGTTACCGAATAACTGGGTAACTATAGCAGAGCTAGTAAGGGAGACTGCTAGGAAGGTGCTTGGTGTGACATCTGGACAGAGGAAGGAGGACAAGGAGACACAGTGGTGGAATGAGGAAGTACAGGAGAGTATACAGAGAAAGAGGCTGGCAAAGAAGAAGTGGGATTGTCAAAGAGATGAAGAAAGTAGACATAAGGAGATGAGGTGCATGGCAAAGAGAGAGTTGGCGAAGGCTAAGGATAAGGCATATAGAGAGTTGTATGAGAGATTGGACACTAAAGAGGGAGAAAAGGACCTGTACCGATTGGCTAGACAGAGGGACAGAGCTGGGAAAGATGTGCAGCAGGTAAGGGTGATAAAGGACAGTGAGGGAAACATACTCACAAGTGAGGAGAGTGTGTTGAGTAGATGGAAAGAGTACTTTGAAGGGCTGATGAATGAAGAGAATGAGAGAGAGAGAAGGTTGACTGATGTGGAGATAGTGAATCAGGAAGTGAAGCAGATTAGCAAGGTGGAAGTAAGAACAGCTATGAAGAGGATGAAGACTGGAAAGGCTGTTGGCCCAGATGACATACCAGTGGAAGCATGGAGGTGCTTAGAAGAAATGGCAGTGGAATTTTTAACCAGATTGTTTAATGAAATTTTGGAAAGTCAGAGGATGCCTGAGGAGTGGATAAAAAGTGTTTTGGTACCTATTTTAAGAATAAGGGTGATGTGCAGAGCTGCAGTAACTGCAGAGGGATAAAATTGATCAGTCACAGCTTGAAGTTATGGGAAAGAGTAGTGGAAGCTAGGTTAAGAAGGGAGGTGATGATTAGTGATCAGCAGTATGGTTTCATGCCAGGAATGAGCACTACAGATGCAATATTTACTCTGAGAGTGTTGTTGGAGAAATACAAAGAAGGTCAGAAGGAGTTGCATTGTGTCTTTGTGGACTTAGAGAAAGCATATGACAGGGTGCCTAGAGAGGAGTTGTGGTATTGTATGAGGAAGTCGGGAGTGGCAGAGAAGTATGTAAGAGTGGTACAGGATATGTACAAGGGTAGTGTAACATTGGTGAGGACTACGGTGGGAGTGACAGATACGTTTAAGGTGGAGGTGGGATTACATCAAGGATCAGCTCTGAGCCCTTTCTTATTTGCAGTGGTGATGGACAGGTTGACATATGAGATTAGACAGGAGGCCCCGTGGACTATGATGTTTGCAGATGACATTGTGATATGTAGTGAGAGTAGGGACCAGGTTGAGGAGACCCTGGAGAGGTGGAGATATGCTTTAGAGAGGAGAGGAATGAAGGTCAGCAGGGCTAAAACAGAATATATGTGTGTAAATGAGAGGGAGGGTAGAGGAATGGTGAGGATGCAGGGAGTAGAGTTGGTAAAGGTGGATGAGTTTAAGTACTTGGGATCAACAGTTCAGAGTAATGGTGAATGTGGAAGAGAGGTGAAGAAGAGAGCACAGGCAAGGTGGAATGGGTGGAGAAGAGTTTCAGGAGTGATTTGTGACAGACGGGTACCAATAAGAGTGAAAGGGAAGGTCTACAAGAGGGTAGTGAGACCAGCTATGTTATATGGGTTGGAGACGGTAGCATTGTCAAAAAGACAGGAGTCAGAGCTGGATGTGGCAGAGTTAAAGATGTTAAGATTTGCACTGGGTGTGACTATGATGGACAGGATTAGGAATCAGTATATTAGAGGGTCAGCTCAGGTTGGACAGTTTGGAGACAAAGCAAGAGAGGCGAGATTGCGTTGGTTTGTACATGTGCTGAGGAGGGATGCTGGGTATATTGGGAAAAGGATGCTAAGGATGGAGCTGCCAGGTAAGAGGAAAAGAGGAAGGCCTAAGATAAGGTTTATGGATGTGGTGAGAGAGGACATGCAGGCAGTTGGTGTGAAAGAGCATGATGCAGAGGACAGGAAGAAATGGAAACAGATGATCCGCTGTGGCGACCCCTAACGGGAACAGCCGAAAGAAGATGATGATGATGACTGTATTAATAATAATGTTATGGTAAGAAAGTACAAGTGCATTCATATGTTAATGGAATAGATCAACTACATTCATACTTTTAAGGAAATAAAGTACTTCTGCATTCAGAATGGTTAAGGAAATATAGTACTGCATACATTGTGGAGTAAAAGCTGTCATTCAACGAATGGATTATTTAAAATGTTCATCAATAAAGACTGTTAGATGTATACCAATCACTGTTTATGTCACCCTTAATAAAGCTGTGTTTTTCCAAATATTGTGTGTATTTTGGGCTGCTGATCAAGAAATGAGTATTACAAGTGCTGTGAAGTAAACAAAGGAATAATACCACAAAGTGACTGAAGGTTAGCCGATAAAGACTGTTTTGCTAAAGTGTAGATGTGGAGCTGTACTACAAGATATAATGCATTATGATATTTGTTCTGCACTAAGATCTAAACATAGAATAGTAATGGCTAAGGTATTATAGTGTGTTTCTCTGAGGATTGTCTTGTGTTAACCATTGCATTTCAGCTATATGCATTCCTGAACTTAGTTATGCTGCTGCAGGCAAGTATGAAACTGTAATAGATGTAGACTGCAAATATACCATTTGCAACTGTATATGGGTCAGGTAGGCAACCCAGCACTCCAATATGGTCTGTACATATCACACATATTCCCATCCAAGTATTAATATACAGTTTACCTACTATCTCTGTCATGCATGAATCTCATGCATGTGTGTTCAAGTGTCACTGCAGTCTTGTATGACACTCTTCTTCTATTATCAGGTCACAGTTTGTTACCAGGTGAGATCTAGGCATCTATTACTCAATCAATATGCAAAAATAGCTTAGTAGTTCAGTGTGATAAATGTTAGGTATGATATACATCTTTTCACACACAGACCGGAGTTCGAATCCAGGGACAAGTGCTACTAAATATTAATAGAAACTGTTATGTATTGTTAACAGATGTTGTCCCCACAGGAATTGCATGTAATAAATGACTGTATTATTTGTTCAAATGGGTTACTAATTTGTGTGTCCAGAAGTGCCAGAGTGTTAACAGCAATGCTCAGCAAGGTGATAGGACTGCAGTAAATGAAAATTTAAAACGTACAATATTAACGCAAGTTATTAAAACAAATAAAAGTGTTTAATCTTGGTATGACTGCATGCCTGGTGTGTCTGTGAATGTCTGCTAATAGTCTAACCCCATGCCTGCCAAGGACGGCATGATAAGAATAAACTGTTTGTACTGTGCATGATACATGTCTCTCAAGTGTCACGCTGTGACAGACTGTGATTACTGTTGCCAAATCCCTGGGACCCAGATTCAATAGCCACTTTATTTATCTCAATAGCACAGTCACACTACATCAGTCCACAGTACTCCTTGGTAGTCACATATGTTCTCCTAACATGTAATAGTCCCTGTAGTTGAGTAACTGTAGGTGTTACAGCTTGGCCCATACTGTCCCATGAGGATAGCTTTAGAGGTATGTAGGTGCTACAGAAAGCTATAGGGCACTTGTATACATAAAGTAAGGGCAGACCTGTAGAGTATATAAGAGTTCTGTTGCAAACTGTATAGCCTATACTGGCAGTAATGGCATGATTCTCTCTCTCCCCCACCACTTATCTGCATCATAATCTATTATTCTTATACATCAGGTATGGTTTACTTTTGACATATGTTATTCACAAAATATTATGTTAGGCCTTCTGTTTTATGATTGTTATGTAATACAATGGTTGCATACTAACATACATTGTTGAATTACCTATGTTGTTGGCCTTATTACATAGCTGTTACTGGCATGATGCTACAATACTGACTGTTATCCCAATTACTGTTGTGTTCTATATGCTATGGCTTGTTATGTTACTGAGTAATGTGATTTGTTCTGCATGCTGTTACAACTAACCACATGTTCTCTTCATTACTAGCCTATACACTTTGAAACACCTTTGCACAATAGCTCGACTGAGTAGACCGGTTCCCATGGATCCACCTACCCTACCTCAACTGGCTGTGCACTGGGTACCTATATCCCTTCCCCAAGATTCCACTATCTCCTTAAAAAAAATGGGCATCAGTCCCACAGAAAAAAAATATCAGTCCATACATAGCTCTCCATTTCACCCACACCTACACTGCCCACAGTCAATCATTACAGCAGTTAATCAACAAAGTTATGTCACCCACACCCCTCCCTCTGGGATGTGAGGTTGCAAATTCCAAATTGTCCACAACCTGCACAGCTGTTGCTGTAGAAGATATGGAGAGCTATGGTCCTTTCCTACACTTGTCCTGTACATCCCTATCTGCATTGCCCCCATTTCACCACTTTCCTATCACCCCTTTTTTCTTTTCTTTTTTTGGAAATAGCATGTGTTTAAGCAGGGCTAAGCGCTGCTTCACATTGCAGCACATTGCACAAACCCATGCAAACCCACTTAAAGCTGCTTAAAACTGTTTTAATCACCTTCTGTCTTTCTGATACCATTCTGCAAATCAGCAAAATGATCACCCAGCCAAGTCTCAAACCTGGGACGCTGCCAATTAGGACATAGTACATTAGCCCACTAGGCCACTCAGCTTTGAAGAGTCACAGATGTTTCCATAAACTTATCCTGATTATCAGAGATGCACATCAGAAAATATTTCAGCCATGCCAAGTCTTAAACCCAGGACCCTGTCAACTACAGCAGAGTGCACTAGCCCAGTAGGCCCAGTAGACCTCTCAGCTCTGAAGTACAATGGATGTTTCCATAAACATATCTTTATTGCCAGTGACACACTGCTTGTACATATAATGGGAAAAATGACAACGTACTTGGGACTGTGATACAGACACCAAACCAGTGCACAGGCAAATAAATGTTAATGAATGTACGTGATGCCTAGGATATCAGTTAGACCTAACAATTGCAGACTGCTGTGGAATGTCCACAGTTGTGCCACCTACATTTGGCACAGTTATCACACAACCTATGCTGTGTGCTGATGTACTGGCAAATCAGTACACAATGAGATTATGAAATCATGACAAACAGTTCAGTGTCACACATCATACCCGTCCGATCACACATGTTCATGCCAATCCTGTGTAATATACTGTATGCATACACATGTCTTACAAATACACCTGCTGTAGTATTGACTCCATAGCTCAATCTGTTACATTCCTAGCATGCTTAACATTTTTCCATCCACAGCCTTGGCTTCAATTCCAGTGTGTTCCATGTCAAGTACATGGTTACCAAAACAATTAAATGACTGAGCTGTGCAATTTTAAGAAGAACTGGTTGCTGCTACTGCAGTAACTGCCACCCATATTAGCACCTCAAAGGCCTGTAGGTTGGGACACACTTCACAATAGGTATAGGTGTCCTAAATGTCACTTATGACTCTTTGGATGGCACTATTACATAACATATGTACCAGACGCCCATGCCTCACCTGGGCTGTTATGGGTACCCTCACCCTGGCTATGCTGTGACAACAGAGCTGACATTGCTCCCTCACTCACATATACAGCTTGCTGTTCCCCAATGTGTTCACAAGCCCCAGTATGACTTCTGGGCAGAATGCAGCAGCTGCAGCCTGCAACATATATATCAGTATGTTCAGCTACCTGCTACAGACCTAACATATCTCCCAAACACCTAGAACAGGGAATCCACTCAACACTCATACATAAAGAGGTGGGGGAATGGTCAAGTGACAGGGACAGATGTCAGTGTCTTCCCCTACAAACATACACAGCTGATAGACTAGTGGCTATTGCAGCAGCATGCATATTCTGATGCAAATGATGTATGACACTTACATCTGTCTGTCTCCTTACTGACCTCAACCCACATCGTTAAACAATAAACTGCCACATAATCAAAAAGTATGTTCACAATGGCCAAACACAGCATGCAAAACTGTGGACATAACACATAAATCCAAACAGTGGACAGTATTTCAACATAACCTCTGTGATGCTGTAGTCCCCACACCTCAATAATGTCCTTCTCACAGGCAGGAAAAAAGCCAAGTCCTACATGAAGGCCTCAAATACAGCACTGTGTTGCCATGACTTTGGCTAATGAAAATGCATCCCAGCTGTTCTGAATGCAATTAGCAAGTCTGAGCCACAGATTGGTGTACAGGCAATCAGCTACTCATGAGCATTATCTACAAAAGACAAACTGCTGCCTATGGTACACAGGTCTGTGACTTTCTCTATGATGACAGACTATGCTATACTAGCATTTTACCTCAGGATTTATGCACATAAAGGAGTACAGCACTATACCGGGTATGTAATAATATTCCCAATATAATGAGACACAGATGGGGGGATGCAGTCATGGGAAATAGAGATTACAACAATACAGATCTGTGGTAAATATCTTGGGATTACATTTTGCTGTTAGTCAGCTGTCCAGCAGCTACAGACTTCTCTTTTGGCTCTGTCTGCTGTGATATAGATCACAGCTGTGGCCCCTGAGTCCCCCAACAATGGTTAGCTCATGTACGAATGCTACTGGATTGTGTATTAGACAATAGTGGCAATCAGTATTGGTAAATACAGCTGGCATATCACATGATGTGCTGTCAGTCTGCTCCTCTCAGTCTGTGAATGTCACACAGGCATACTTCAAACATTGTCCATGTGTCCCTGACTGATCCTGATGTACTCTGGCTAGGTCACTGTGTACTCAACACCTGTATATCATTACATGAGAGCTATGGCTAGCATACCTGTTGACCCCCTACAGCAGGACAGCAGGTTATAGCCAGTAGTAGTGGGGGGACAGGCTCCACCTTAGCAACTGAGTGTCCATATTGAGCATGCAACATAAGGGAATGAATGCAGTACCAGATATTAAAGTACCATAACTGTTTTCTGAGGTGTCTGGGTGTGTGACAGCCAAATCCCCCACAGTCTGGAATCAACCATTACATATTGTCCAACTGTTTTCCAGACATTCACATTTGTCTGATAGAGGATCCACATATATCAGGCAAATGTACACATTCTGCAAACATCTGTGTACTGTGGATGTTGGACACCCACAAGGAGGATACCCTACAACACATTAGCAGTGCTGTCTGTAATTGTGTTGCACAGATGCTGCTGGACTGTCCCTATACACCTGTAGTACCACTCACCTATTTGTCAGATGGTGGCTGTATGGTATGGTACTGGTATGTCGCCCATAGGGGACACACCACAGTAGATGGTAGTGATGGGTGTGGACACATAACAAAACAGTCCATCACAGCACATAGGGCCATAACTAGCAAACCTAGGATCATACAAGATTACTAGGCTATTGGCCCTGTGGCCCTCATAAGCCTAACCCGGAGTTTAGCCCATGTGTATGCAAGTCAGCATCTGATGCCATAGTCCAACAGGGACACAGGTGGTATCTCAAGGGTGTATGTCCTGTTAACCATCCATTCATCCATGTTTCCCTTGAAAAGGTGTAAATAGGTACTCTGCCTGATGTAGACAGGGTGTCCATTCCAGAGCTGGGTGAGTGTGTGTGACACACATCTGACCCACCAACAAGTCCGGTTGATGTCCCCGACCAGGTTGAAGGCGTGTGTGCAGGTTAATAGAGTGGAGCTTGTCTTGCAGTGGTGCAGCAGTCTCATCAAGGTGGAGTCTGTGATCGCCTTGTATGACAGACAGAGGTCACCTCTGGGGAGTCTGTATGACAGTGGCAGTGGGATGGGCTTATAGCCTGTCTGTGTATGGTAGATGTTTGAGGCCCTGGTATTCCCTGGTGAGGAATCCCTGTGATCTACCAGCTGCTGCATGTGCTTTGTGAGGTACATGATGAAAGGGGGATTATACTCAATACTGGCCCTTATTAGGGGGGAATACAGGGATGTTATAAACCCCATGTCCCTGCATGACATACCCTTATGTATGAGGGGGCCATGTAGAAAGCTTTCCTTTATAATGGAAGCAACATGGTGGTCAAATCTCATGTTGCCATCAACCTGTGTGCACAAATCACTCTCAACTGATTGCATGCTTACGATGTTGTTAGTACTGTGATAATATGTGGGGACGTCACTCTCCCCAAAAGGGATAACACTGCATGTTGTGGTATGCAGCCTGAGGCCATGTTTCTGGCACCTGTCATATGTCTGCGTGAGACCTTCTTGGGGGATATCCACCTCACTAGGGAATTTGATGACAGCACCCAGCATACAGGTAATGTGTGAGGAATTAGACTCATATATATGGGGCAGCTGTTGAAGGGCAGGGTCCAACATTGCCTTGCAGGTGTGACACAGCTCACCTCTGGTCAACCTGTATGATACCAAGTGGAGCACTACTGATTCAAGCCTGTCTGCATGGGACAGGTGTTGGAGGCCATGGATTACCTTTGCGGGTATTACCATGGCCTTTCCAGTTGGTGCAGATGTCTGGACAAGTACATACCAAACAGGGCATTGTCATAACATATTGGTCTACTGAATGAGCTAATGACCACCTTTTTTCTGGATGCAATCCCTTTACCTATGAGGTGAACCATGTACAAGGCTTTTCTGACCACTGCCACTACATGATGTTTGAGTGCGACATTGTTACCAACCTGAGTACCAAGGTCTCTCAACACTGGTTGTGTGTTTAGGGGTTTCCATTGATGTGGCAAACAGTGGGGCTGTGTCCTTACTGAATGGTATGATGATACAGTTTTCTGTGTTTAGCTTGAGGACAGGATCTTAGCACCAGTCCATACTTGGTGTACGACCTTGTTGCAGAGTGTTAACATCATTTGGTGGGTAAATGATAGACAGCACACAACTTACATGAGTCACAGCCTTTGTCAGTACCTACAAATGTGGGTGGTGGTGGTAAGCATTCATGCCTAGATATATGTGGGTTATTTAGGGGCAGCAGATACTCACAGGGCCTCAAACTCTATACATATTGTACACACATAGGCAAGACAGACTATGGCTGCCACCTTATCAAATGGTCAATGTGGGGCACTTCTTGTAGTATCTTAAGAGATGCCAGGACAAACCATATTCATAGCAAGTGCAAAGGACAGGATCTCTCATTTTTTGCCAGTATGACAGCTTATTATTGTAGCATTTGCCTAGATTATGCTATTTCTCATAACATTAAGGTGTTTCTGCGTTATGCAACTATTACACAAATGTAGGACATGCTTGTTGTCCTAACCTGCACAGTAGGACAGGTGGTGGTCCTAGCACAGTTATGCTGCTGCAAGGGGATACATACACACACACATACACACTCACACACACACACACACACACACACACACACACACACACACACACACACACACACTCATGAACTGCTCTTGAGAGGAGAAGTCCTACTTGTCTAGTTGTACATATATATATATATATATATATATATATATATATATATATATATATATATACCGCATGCACCACAAAGCTTATATTTTTGCAGTATCTGCTGCTACTATTCAGTTGCAGGTGCTGTAAAGGTTGCCACTGGGAGGTTAACAGGTTTTCACAGGCCCTTAAAATGGTACAACTGTTGCACACACACAGGCAAGACAGCCACACTGCTATATGGGGATATGCATACACACACGCATACACTCACACAGTTGCCAGTATTGAGATTAGACCCCTATGTATCTACACTATAGTACTATGCATATCACATGCACCACGGAGCTGCTGTGTTGGGAGCATGTCTAACTGTGCTTCTAAGGTGAATGACATCAGTCGGCCCTAAATAGGTTGCCAATTGGGGGGGGGGTTAACAGGTTTGCACAAGCATTTAAAATGGTATAACCATCGCACACACAGGCAAGACAGTCGCACTGCTGAAAGGAGATATGCATACACTCACACAGTTGCCATTATTGAGATTAGAACCCCTACTTACCTATCTACGGTATAGCACTAAGTACATATTGCATACGTGACAGAGTTATTGTTTTGGGAGCATCTCTAACTATGCTTCTAAGGTAGATGACATCAGTAGGCCCTGAATGGATTGCCAAAGTGGGGTGGGGGGGTTAAAAGGTTTGCACAGGCCCTTAAAATGGTATAACAATCACACACACATACAGCTGCAGATGATATGCTTACACTCACACACACACACACACACACACACACACACACACACACACACACACACACACACACACACACACACACACACACACACACACACACACACACACACACACACTCACTGAGATGCTGTTGCTGGGATTAGAGCCCCTACCTATCTCGTTGTATATACAATAGTGCTACGTACTTATCGGATGCACCACAGAACTTATGCATCTGGAGAGTGTCTAACTGTTCCTCTAAGGCAGATGACATCAGCAGGCCCTGTGAAGTAAGCCAATGGGGGGGGTTAACAGGTAGGTATCTCCTTTCAGCTTCTCCCGGTTAGGGGTCACCACAGTGGAACAACGGTCTGCAGAATGATTGGCAGTGGAGTTTTACTGTGCTGAGTTGCCATCCTGGCACCCAACCTTCCACAGAAGGCACACACACACACACACACACACACACACACACACAATCACACCTAGGGCCAATTGAGAGTGTCCAGTTCACCTACATCATGTCTTTCGGATGTGGAAAGAAACCAGAGCACCCGGAGGAAACCCATGTGACCACAGAGAGGACATGCAGACTCCACACAGAATGCACCCCAGCCGAGAATCGAACCGGAGAGCCTCTTGCTGTGAGGTGGCAACGCTAACCGCTGCACCACAATGGGGGGGTTACCAGGTAGGCACAGCCCTTAAAATGTATTGGCATTGCACAAACATAGGCAAGACATACACACTGCTGTAAAGGGATATACTTACTCACACCCATATATACTCACTGAGTTGCCGTTGCAGGGATTACAGCCCCTACCTACATAATTGTATATGCTACAGTGCTACATGCTTATCACATGCACCACAGAGCTTATGTGCCTGGAGAGTGCCTAACTGTGCTTCTAAGGTGGATGACATCAGCAGGCCCTGTAAAGAAGGAGTTAAGAGGTAAGCACAGGCCTTAAAATTTATTAGCATTGCACACACATAGGCAAGACAGACACCCTGCTGCAAGGGGATATACTTACACACACATGAACTCACTGAGTTGTCATTGCTGGGATTAGACACACTATCTGTCTAGTTGTATATACTGTAGTGCGGGTCTATAGTATATGCTCAAAGAGACTTTTCTTCGAACATATAATCAACAACACCTAAAGAGCAAACACTCTAAAGTGCAAAAGGTCACATCCTCAAATTATTTCCTGGGAAAAATTCAGTTGGCCGTTATCGGGAATTGCCCTTTTCCCCAATGTAGAGCAATCTTGGAGTTGGTATATTTAGTTGGGGGGGTGTGCGGGGCACAGCCCCCCACATTGGGGAGGATGGAGGGCAAAGCCCCCCACTTGATTAGGGTTTTGAAGTTTGTGTTTTTTGTGTATGGCCCCGTGAATTTTTTCCCGAGGATGTGGCGATTCACGCTTTAGAGTGTTCGCTCTTTAGGTGTCAGTGATTACATGTTTGAAGAAAAGTCTCTTTGAGCATATGATATAGACCCCTGTAGTGCTACGTAGTTGTTGCATGCACCACAGAGCATATGTGTTTGGAGAGAGTCTGCCACTGCTGTTGGGCTGGTTGACATCAGCAGTTGTTGACAGGGAGGCCACTGTTGTGGAGGATACTGGTCACAGGACCATTAAATGAGTGACCTTTGCCCAGACATAGGCCTTTTGGGCATGTGTTTATTGCTGTATGTGGAATGCCTACACACACATGCACACACACACACACACACACACACACACACACACACACACACACACGCACACACGCACACACACACACACACACACACACACACACACACACACACACACACGATGGCTGTGAGATTAGAATCCCTACCTACCGACTATTGCACACTACAGCTTACCAAACTAATTGCATGTGCCAGTGGTTACACTTGGTGTACAAGTGGCTGCAGCAATACATTACTCTATATGCCTTTCTGTGTGTGTCTCTTACACACACTCTCTCTCTCTCCCCCCTCTCTCTGTCTCTCTCTCTATATAATATATATATATATATATATATATATATATATATATATATATATATATATATATATATGTTACATATATATATATATATATATATATATATATATATATGTATATATATAAAACTCTTCAGATCCATATATATCTTATATGCGCCACATACTGATAGATAAGGGTAATCATGTCTGATGGGGATAGGAGAGACAGTTAGGTATACATAGCTGCCTGTATGTACAGAGATATATGGACATCTCATTTCTATAGACAGATGTGCCTTCAGACATGGGCTGAAATCAGCTAAGTGTAGGAGCATGCCCAGTGTGACCATCAGTACTTACAAGGGGACTCCAGGTCATACCTACCTGCACTCCAGTCTGGGAGTTTATGTGCTACAGACAATTGGCTGCTGCACCTGATTAAACAGTCCAGCACCTCACTGATATGATGTCCGTGGGATTTAGTAGCTGTTTGTTGTCCTTAATATCTGACTCATATCTAGGGTGTGTACTGAGAGTATTAGACTGAACAGGGTTTTACATCATATGTCTGGTACGTTTTATATAGCAATGTGATTTCCTAGTACATCATTGACAGATCACTGTAGACTGATGTGAGGAACCGCTGACAGACATTTGGGTTACTAACTCCATACACTGCCTAGGACCCACTCTGTTGCACGAGTGGTTCTAGTCTGCACTTTCTACATTTGTCTGGCCATTAATTCCTCCTTTTCCTTATATATGGGCCTTTGTCCTGCCCTGCTCCACAGTTGCTGTAGATGTGCTGTGACTGGGGTATGTGATGTAACACCACACACAGGGTTACAGATTTCACACCTCTGACTGTACCTGTTTTGCAGGATGCCCAGCCTTGCGCCCCATATGTCTGCTCTGGTCCTCAGACAATTTGTGTTGTACTGTTATTATAAGGCTACATGGTGCCCATACCTCTCAACCTCTTGGAGCCAGAGATCTGGACAAAGCCATGTTTAAAAGTGGGACACAGACACAGGCACAAGCATAGGGACAAGTGTTCCATATTGCTCTTACAAACTTAGATGGTTGGTAGAATTCAGAATGTGTATTAGCATAAATGCTCTTATGGATATGAAACGTGCATCTCAACTGTCTGTCATTATTTTCTCATGTCAACCTTTGTTGATTTACCAGTAGTTTCCCAGACAAATGCAATATTATGAAAACAGATCATATATATGAGGCAAAAATGTGGACATTTTGTGACAATCTTACATTTGAGGGGTATGATGGTGCCCACTGACTTGTTCTAAGTACTGACACAGTTACATATCAGCCTTGACATCCTGTTGCTACTCCGACTTCTTACAACCTGCTATTCTACTAGCCACCGTCTAGGTTACTCAGAGCTCTGTACTATCCATATCTGTGGCCCCCTGTCCCTCCATTGTCTCTGCCTTTGTCCAGCTTTCCTGCAGTAACAAATAATGACATATGGGCAGTCTGTAGAACTCCTACCATAGGTGCGGCTCACATGCAAAACAGTATGCGCAGCCAGTCTTGAACCATGAACACCGTCAACCATGGTAATGTACTTAGGCCACTAAGCCACGACAACCACCAGACAGTACAGCTTAACTCCTGACACTATCAACCACAGAAATACATAGCACATCAACCCCCGCATATTGTGGAAATAGAACATGTCACCAGGCTGATTGGGACAGCCCTAGGATTGTGTGGCCTGCTGCTATTACCTTGCAAACATAATTTACTGCAGTTGTATGGGAACATGTGTGTGTTGGGGGTAGGTGACTCTAGTATTGACAGTCAAACATCTGTCCTATGACCCTGCTGTTTGTAATTCCCTCGCATAGTGCAGTGGGTTTTGCTGGCTTGGGGCCTACTGCATATTATGGGGCAGTCAGTATTGGGCAGACAGTGCCTGTTGTCCCACATAGCTGTCAGTTGTCTGTAATGAAGAGTGACCTACCTTGTGCCTGCAGCAGTGGATATAAGGGGCTTCAGGGCTGACTCTGTCAGATGCATGCAGTACACAACAAATGCATGTTAAGGTACAGATTGTGTGGTGTGGCTGACATCCTTTTTAGTATGTATGTGAGTCAGAGTAAAGTGACAGCCCCTAGGTCCCTAGGATGTCAGTGCATGTGCTATGCATTACCTCTTTGCCAAGGCCAGGGCATACTGGGCATGCCTACATCTGCCTACAAGGACAGGCTCAGGGGGTTCCTCCAATGAGCTCCCTGTGAGTGTGGGGAACTTGGCACTGGTGGGGGACTGTGTGTCCCTTCCCTGTGATGTTCCTGTCATAGTTGTATGCGCAGGATCATATTGTGTAGCATGGCACATACTGTGAATATGTGTGCACATGTGGCTGGAGAGTATTCCTGCCATAGTTGTATCTGCAGGATCACATTGTGTAGCATGGCACATACTGTGAATATGTGTGCACATGTGGCTGGAGAGTACTGCATGGCTCCACCAGATATGTCAAGGCAGTGGAACCATGACTTGAGCAGCCCAAAGACACACTCTGTGATGTTCCTAGCTTGTGTGCGTGCCTCATTATGGCATTCTTTGGTTGGTGTGTGCATTTCTGATGGGTGTCATCATCCACAGTTCTAGTGCGTAGCCAGCATCCCCCAGTAGATGGCCATATGGGGTATCCCCCCTGGTAAATGTCTGGTACAGCTATGATGCAAGCCATATGCGGGAGTCATGATAACTGCCAGAGCGGCCAGCACACCCATTCATGATAATGCACAGAGCATTGTACATGACCTGGCAGTTGATGGAGTGATACCCCTTGCAGTTGGCGTAGACTCTACCCTCTTCACCAGGTGGCACTTTGATATGCACATGAGTGCAGTCTATACCACCCAGTACCTCAGGGTAGTGTGCTACATGATGGAAGAGATGCATATTGCTGGTCCTCTCCTCAGGGGTGTGGGGTAAATAAATGTGCTCACTGGTATGTGCCTACATGGCATCCAGGAAAGGGTGGAGTACCCTGGATTCAGATGCATGTGAGACCCCCATTATGTCCCCAGTTAGTCTTTGAAAAGTACCTGTAGCTAATATTCTAAGGGCTAAACATAGCTTTGTTTCCACTGGGGGGGGGGGTTCCCTTCTACTGGCTCTGGATCTGAGTTGAGGGTGACAAAGCCTGGTGAGCACTTGTAGTATGTCCATGTCCACCCTGTAGTGCTCTACAGTCTCCAGCTCATGTAGCCCTGGAAGGTTACCCTGGGCCTGAACATTCTTCTTCTTCTCAGTCTTGGCCTGTTGTCAGCATCAGCACCAGCACTGACTTCAGCCTATAGCACATTCTGATGTAGCAGAGCAACAGCAGCCCCTATCATTTTGTTAGTTAAAATTCCCAATTGTGTATTCCAGTGATACAGAGTATGTGGAAAAAATCAGATTGCAGGGTGTATACATACTTTATACTGGTGTGCTGCGAATGAAGCCTGTGTGATTGTCTCACTATGATGCATTCTGCCTGACAGGTACATCATTGGGGGTTTGAATGGGCCAGTGTATGTTGAACAGGGCTTATTAGTCATTTCTACTTGATTAGCTTCCCAAGCTATTTCCTTTTTATTTATTTATTTATTTTAATTCTTTCACAGCTAAGCACTGGGGCGTGGCAAACCTGCAGCACTAGTGTAAACAGTGCTCACCAGTTTGGACTCTCCCCTGTGCATGGGCACGCTCAGCTTTTCTTAAATTAGCTAAAACATGTACAGTGGGGCTAAACACAGCTCAGCAGCATCGGACGCACCCCCGTGCTTAGCAGTACTTAGTTTAGCACAAACAGCTGCCGCTGAGCTCTAATCCACTTACACATAGTGTGACACATCCCCTTTTCATGTCAGCTGGGTTCTACTACTACCTACAATGGTTCTAGCCCTACCATGGGTAGTATCTGCAGACACAGTGGCCCTTTTTGCTATTTAGTAACTCCAGCTCATTTACATACAGCTAACTGAGTATACCCTGGGTAGTTTACTACTCCAGGGCCTGCATCCGTAGCAACCACTGAAACCTGCCATTGTAAGATTCTACCTTCTGGGCACTATAATGCAATATTTTTGCAAATGTCTAATTTTCATTTTTTGCACTTTTTAATTATTTTTGTTTCGCATGACAGCATGTTTACGCATCATTGCGTGTTGCACAAACATAATATATGTATTAAAAATATATATTTTTTATTGATTTGCATCACTTTTTGGACTTACTGGCCATAGTTTTGGTCATTTGCATGCCTACAGTGCAATATCCACCTTTTTATTTGGGCTTTTACAGCCCCTGTTTAAATTTTACATTCCAGTACACGGTTTCTGTCCCTGTACATTTCTAACACAAACATGGCACCTACACTGGTACCTTTCTGCTAACTGGATTGCAAATCAACCTCATTTGCATGAATTTCTCCAGCTTATGAGGTGATTTGTATTCCATGGACACTTCTGTGTCTGCACACTCATGCATGCCCCTCCACCATGTTTATTGGATCGCTCGTCAGCCATGTTCCATGTTGGGGCTGTGCCACTATGCCTACATGGCAAATTGTTATTGAATTCCCCCTTAAATGTGATTTTTATTAGAAATTTCATTTTTTTTACTAGTAGCAATACATGTTACTTTATTATATTATTCAAAAATGACTGTGTTACATACTGTTAAAAACTTTTTATATATGGAAAAACTGCTGAGTGCATTTCAGGTAGGAATACTAGTTAGAGCTGTATGATAATAGAAAATTAATTTGCTTTCTTTTGATTCAAAATATAATATTAATATTTAAGCTAATAAAATAGATAAAAGTTGTAGAAGGTGATTTAATCACAGTGGGAAATGTAGAAGATAAATCAATACAATTATCAGAACATCTATAAACCCAGAATTTGTTTTTCAGGTCAGAATTCAATCCAGTTAGCTGCAGTCTCTAGACCAGTCCCAAGAAAATATAAGAAGTATTAACGGCATCAGAATACAAAGAGTAATTACAGGCAGGCAACTTCAATATAATGGTGCTCCAGGCTTAAATCAGTCATCTCTATCAAAACTGAAATATTATGTCTGAGTTCAACCTGGGAGGATAGGAGAGCTTGGGTTGGTATAGTGGTTAAGGTCTTAACTTCACAGATACAAGGTATAGGGTTTGATAAAGACCTCTGCTTATTGGCTAGGTTTGCAATACTCAGCAGACAGATAGCCAAAGATTCATATATGAATATATTCATGAGAAATATAGTGTTAATTAATGCAATGGCACTGACAGAAAGTTCAGTATCTATGATCAAGAGTAATCATGGTAGAAAATACAGTCAAATCTTCTAATAAAAAATATTGAGCCTAGTAAGGGACCGCTGAAGGATGTTCTATACTCCTTTTTTTTTTTTTTTTTTTGAGAATTGTCTGTTTTCAATGGTTGATCCAAATCAATGTGATTGCATTATAAACAAAATATCTCTGTGATGGTGAATGGCCCATAAAAAACAGTCACAGTATTCCAGATAAGTACAACTTTCATTTTCCAGATAAGTACAACTTTCATTTTCCAAGAGGCAGTTTAACTCCCTTATATATGGCTCTTTGCTGTCATGTCCTTCCCCTGGTAATCCTGCTACCTCGCTGACAATATCTGTAAATCTGGCAGCTTCAGTTATTAAGTCATCATCCAAGATTTATGCTTGGCTGAAAGAATAGTGTCCACACTACATGTGCATCAACCCCTTGCCCTCCCACACCATGACATTTGTGCTCACTATTCTTTATCATCAAAATACAACAGTATATGACAGCTGTTTAGGGAACAAGGTGGGAAGCATAGCAGAAATGTGACAGCGTGCAATATTTATTATGAAAGTGAACCTGCAATGTTTTACTGTACCTGTGCACACTAATGCATATGCCAACACATAGCAATCAGCATGCCAATGCACTGATGTGCCACCGGAACCACCACACACACACATACACACACACATGCACACACACGCGCACACACACACACACACACACACACACACACACACACACACACACACACACACACACACACACACACACACACACACACACACTCTCTTTGTAATGAAACACCAGTCTATGTAGTAGCACCACAGAAAACCTTGATTTCAGTCATGTAAACGATAAACACATTAAATCCTGTAATAACAGCAATATGGCGTATGTTAACAATACAGAAGGCAGAAGATATGTAGAATTTGTGTATATACTCAGACTGGCCAGTGTCCACACCAAGGTGGATTCCCTACTGTCCCTAAGACATCTTACACCACAACATTTTAGGATGGGCACAAGGTCGGACGAGACTGCAGCCAGTGCCTGAAACACACACCCACAAAATGCATATGCTAAGCTTCAGCTGTAAGTTCTGTAATTTTCGATGGAATGTGCCCAGACAAAGATGTACATACACATACAAATGCTGTCATATTAAAGTCACATGCTATATATGCTTACAAAGAACAAATTAAACCTGTCAATGTCTGAAGCAGTGTTCGCAGTTATAAACAGATCTCTTACACTAGTTACCACTTACAGACAGATTTCTTACACTACTTTCAGTTATAGACAGATCTCTGACAATACTCCCGTTTATTGACAGATCTCTTACACTACTCCCAGTTATAGACATATTTCTTACATTAGCTCCCAGTTATAGACAGATCTCTTACATTAATCACAGTTATGAACAGATTTCTTATACTACATGCAGTTATAGACAGACCTCTTACACTACTCCCAGTTATAGATAGATCCGTTACACTACTTCCCAGTTATAAACAGATCTCTTACACTACTCCCAGCTATAGACAGGTCTCTAACACTACTCCTAGTTATATACTGATCCCTTACACCAGCTCCCAATTATAGACAGATCCCTTACACTAGCTCCTAGTTATAGACAGATCTCTTACACTACTCCCAGTTGTAGAAAGATATCTTACACTAGCTCCCAGTTATGGATAGATCTCTTACATTTCTCCTAGTTACAGACATATCTCTTACAAAGCCGCAGTGGTACAGCTGTGCTTTCTGTGTGGAGTCTGCATGTCCTCCCCGCGGTTGAGTGGCCTCCGAAAGACATGCGTGAATGGGCATGCCTTCTCTGAAGGTTGGGTGTCGGGCTGGCAACTCGGCACCATAAAAATTTACTGCCAATCATTAGCGGACCAGAATTCCGCTGTGGCGACCCCTAACCGGGAAAAGCCAAAAAGACAAACAAACAGATAGATCTCTTACACTAGCTCCCAGTTATAGACAGATCTCTTATATTAATCCCAGTTATGGACAGATCTGTTACACAACACCCCATTATAGACAGATCTCTTACACTACTCCCACTTACAGACAGATCTCTTATACTGCTCCCATTTATAGACAGATTTTTATACTACTTCTAGTTATAGATATATCTCTTACATTAATTCCATTTATAGGAATATCTGTTACACTACTTCAAGTTATAGACAGGTCCCTTACACTGCTCCCAGTTATAGACAGATTTTTATACTACTTCCAGTTACAGATAGATCTCTTGCATTAATTCCATTTATATGAATGTCTCTTACACTACCCCCAGTTATAGATAGATCTCTTACACTAGCTCCAAGTTGCAGACATATTTCTTACATTTCTCCAAGAGAGGTTTTTTATACTACTCCCCATTATAGACAGACCACTTACACTACACCCAGTGATAGACAGATCTTTTATAAAACACCCAGTTATAGACAGATCTCTTACAGTGCTCCCAATTATGGACATATCTCCTACACTCCTCCCAGTTATGTACAGATCTCTTACACTAGCTCCCAGTTATATAGACAAATCTCTTACACTACTCCCAGTTATAGACAGGTCCCTTACACTACTCCCAATTATGAACAGATCTCTTACACTCCTACCGATTATAGACAAATCTCTTACACTAGCCCCCAGTTATAGACATATCTTTTACATTACTCCCAGTTATATACAGCTCTCTAACACTACTCCCAGTTATAAACAGATCTTGTACACTAGCTCCCAGTTATAGACAGATCTCTTACACTAGTTCCCCGTTATAGACAGATCTCTTACACCACTCCCAGTTATAGACACATCTCTTACACTACTCCTAGTTATAGACAGATCTGTTACACTACTCCTAGTTATAGACAGATCTGTTACACTAGTCTCAGTTATAGATAGATCCCTTACTCTACTCCTAGTTATAGACAGATATGTTACACTAGTCTCAGTTATAGATAGATCCCTTACTCTACTCCTAGTTATCGACAGATCTGTTACACTAGTCTCAGTTATAGATAGATCCCTTACTCTACTCCTAGTTATCGACAGATCTGTTACACTAGTCTCAGTTATAGATAGATCCCTTACTCTACTCCTAGTTATAGACAGATATGTTACACTAGTCTCAGTTATAGATAGATCCCTTACTCTACACCCAGTTATAGACAGATTTCTTAGACTAACTCAGAGTTATAGACAGATGTCTTACACTACTCCCAGTTATAGACAGATCTCTAACACTACTTCCAATTATGAACAAATCTCTTACACTACTCTCAATTAGACAGATCCCTTACACTAGTCCCAATTATGGACAGATCTGTTACACTAGTCTCAGTTATAGACAGATCCCTTGCACTACACCCAGGTATAGACAGATCTCTTACACTAGCTCAGAGTTATAGGCAGATCTATTACACTACTCCCAGTTATAGACAGATCTCTTACACTATCTGCCAGTTACAGACAAATCTCTTACACTACTCTCAATTATAGACAGATCTCTTACACTACTCCCCGTTATGGACAGATCTCTTACACTACTCTCAGTTATAGACAGATGTCTTACACTTGTTGTTGTTGTTGTGTCTTTCGGATTTTCCCAGTTAGGGGTCGCCACAGCGGAACTCCGGTCCGCTAATGATTGGCAGTTGATTTTTACATGCTGAGTTGCCAGCCCTAATGCACAACCTTCAACGAAGGTACGCCCATTCACGCATGTCTCCATGCAGAAGACGCTCTAGCTGAGATTTGAACCGGTCAGCATCTTACTGTGAGGCGACAATGCTACCACAGCACCGCAGATGTCTTACACTACTCCCAATTATAGAGACAGATCTCTTACACTTCTCTCATTTATAGACAGATCTCTTACACTAGCTCCCAGTTATAGACATATCTTTTACAGTACTCCCAGTTATAAACAGATCTCTTACAATAATCCCCATTACAGATAGATCTGTAGCACTACACCTAGTTATAGACAAATCTCTTACACTACACCAGTTAAAGACAAATCTCTTAAAATACACCTTGTTATAGACAAATCTCTTACACTACACCAGTTATAGACAAATCTCTTACAGTACACCCAGTTATAGACAGATATCTTATACTAGCTTGCAGTTATAGACAGATATCTTATACTAGCTTGCAGTTATAGACAGATCTGTTTTTAAGTCGAGTTGCTCACTTACAGAGCCCTCATAAGCTGAGTGCTACCAATCCAAAGCAGCATCTAGCCCCTTATGAACATTTGTACCCTCTCCATTCTGCCAGTGTGGATCTGCTGCTCATTCAAAAGACAAGCCTGAAACTTTGGTAAGGAATCATTCACTTAAAAGGCTCTGCATCCTTTGAATTCACTTATTTCCTAACAGGGCTAATGTTAGCATTTTGGGGGCCCCCAACAAGTGTCAAGGTGGGGACCCCCTAGGCACATTCAGTCTAAGTGTCACTCTGTTACTGCCGCCCCTCATAAGCAATGTTTTAGTTCATGCAGCAAACTTTTAGCAGTAGTACACACAGAATGATCTGTAGCTTCTCTACTCTTATAATATGACATGCCTCTGTACCACACTATATCGGTCCATCTCACAAAGGGACATTCACAGTTACTGGCATTTAGTTGCAACAATGATACATTACAATAACTCTTTGTATAGCACCATAGGCACTGCCTACTGTTTCAGCACCCCATACACACATATCCTGCAGTCCTCCCCTCTGCCCCCCTCCCATCTTGGGCTCCCCATGCCGAGCACATTACTTTTTTTCTTCCTTACTAGTCAGCTTTTTCAAGAAGCCATAACTTTCTATATGCTCTGATGTGCATTTTAACATTTGTTTCTTTTTACACCACTTTTTCTTCCAATCATGGCTTGAATAGAAATTATGATTAAGGAAACAAATTCATTGTGGTTCAGCTTTAGTTTTCATTTCATCCTTTCAACACACAATCCCTGACCAAGACAGAACAGTAAAAACTATTTAGGAAATAATTCAGTTAAGCTGGTACCTCCAGAAGCTATAGGGGTTACAGATTCTCTAGGATGCATTTTAGAGCATTTTCCCAAGCTTTTAATCTATCACTGGTCTAAATAAAAATCGTGAGTGAGAAAAGAATTTCAGTCTTATTTTTTTCTTTCAAGGAAGATCTAAGTTGAGTTATTATTACCCACCTGGTTTAGTAAGTATACAGGGTTGTTGTACTACCTCTTGTTGGTTTGAGAGACATTATAAATATCAATTTAAGATAACTTGCTGTGGTTGCTCCCCTCCCAGGAACAAGGGGCCCCAGCGACAGCAGGGTTTGCTGATGCCTAAAGCCGACTATGTTTCCCAACTATAGACACTGGAGTTTGAGGCTTCATTTAGGAGATAAACACCATCTATTCCTACAAATGTTTTTGAATCCTTACTGGGTGAATATTACAACATTTATTAGTAATCTGAAGCATTTATATATTTTTAAATACTATTATACATTTTATTTTTAAATATTAATTTCTCTACATGCTGTGTAGATTTTTGTGTGTCGACAGCTCTTGTTCTTTGAGAACCTCTAAATTATAGAACAGATTCTATTGTCTAATTTGCTGCTGTTTCCAAACTATTGATTGTTCCCTGATGTGTTACACTTCATGTAGTTCTTAATTATTTAAAGACTACAATTAATAAATATTCATCTGAAAATAAACAGGATATAAATAGATTTCTAGTTTAATGCTTCTTAAGATGCTGTAACTACTAAAAATCAGATTGTTGTACATCTGCAGTTCACATCAATAGAGCAAGCCAATGATATCATGAGAAGTAATACATAGTCCATGTAGAATTATGCATACCAAGCAATGGGATCGGGGAGCCAATAGCAATATAAGTTGTATGCTGCCAGTAGTATGAAAAACTATATACTGACTGCAGGTTGTGCCACCTGCGGAGTCACTGGCTGAAGGTCTGTATTATAGCATCTGGCTGGACGAATGTCATCTGATTTTATTCCACATATATTTTATTTTATTTATATTTGTTTTTGTTTTATGGAGTACAGCATTGATCTCCATGGATGTTTTTAAGACTTAGCCAGGGAAAGGTGTCTAGTAAGTGACTTGCTCGGAGTCACATAGTTGGGTAATGGAGGGAATCAAACCTTGCACCAATGGATGACAGAAAACAGCTCATTAACAGCTCCTTAATCTACGTTTTACCAACTGTGTTCAAGAAGATGAACACTGAAAGGTTATCCCAAGTGAACTCTTAAGAGCTGGATGAGGTATTGGGATTTTACACAGTTGGGTGCCCCTCAAGATGTAGCAGGAGGCATATTGCAAAATCTAGCCAACTTTTGAAAATTAATTGACTCAGTAGTAGAACAGGTAGAACAGGTGTCAAGTGTTTATACAACTGCAGGCAGGTAGCTACAGGGCATTGGGTTTTCTTATATGTAGGAGCTATATTATGCAGCCACTGTAATTAACAACAATGTGTTAAGGCATTCTACACAGTAAGGCTGATTTATACATAAGTACCTGCCAATTATTATGATTGCTTGATAGACATCCATGATTCTGAAGGCCTCATTTGTATGAGAAGCAAAATATGTATGTAATGTTGTTGTTGTTGTTGTTGTGTCTTTCAGCTTTTCCTGGTTTGGGGTTGCCACAGCGGAACTCCGGTCTGCTAATGATTGGCAGTAGATTTTTACGTGCCGAGTTGCCAGCCCTGATGCACAACCTTCAATGAAGGTACGCCCATTCACGCATGTCTCCACACAGAAGACGCTCTAGCTGAGAATCGAACAGGACAACGTCTTACTGTGAGGTGACAACGATACCGCAGCACAACACAAACCATTCTTTATACTCTTACCTTCTATTCAGAAAACTGTTTCCAGTTTTTGCCACAGCAAGTCTCTACACTCTACAATCTGAAGGCTAATTTTATTTATTTACTTGATAATATGTATATGTCTTCCTAATTTGAATATTTTCCCTCTAGAAGTGTGTGTTAAGATGCTTTGCAATTTAGAAAGTAGAAGGAAATCCAGACTGTAGCAAATGACTGGATAAAACACTTTGTGCTAGTTTTCACAAAATATACATATATCCCCTTATAAACAATTAGTTATTAGGAGGCATCAGATCACTACTTAGGCAGAACTGCTCTCTTTCCCTCTCTGTCTCTCACTTCACCCTGTTTTACTTAGATCGCTACTTAAGAGTGGCATTGCTTAGTAGGAACAATGCAGAAATAAATTAGATGTACTGAAAGTATATCTAAATAACAGCTTGTGCTACACATTTAGAAAATAAAGACCCTTTTCTAGTTATGTTATACAGCAGTACTGAATCGAAAGTATGACAACTGTTACAAATCCTGTAACCCAAGACATACACCTCAATAGTACATCAAAAGAATTAGTGAAGTCTGCACTAGCTCTATCCCTGCTGCAGAACTAGCTTATAAGTATGGTACTCAGAAATAGATTTAAACTGAAATTAACTAACCCTATAATGTTAGTTTGTTGCACTGTTAACACAGAAGCAAACAATATGTAAATGGAATTGAAAAGTATGGCCAGAAAGCTTGAATGTTTATATTAATTCCAATTTAATTCCTACTTTATACAATCAATACAATCAATATTATCTCTGTTAGACACTAATGCATCTGACCCTCTCTCTAGCCCCTTTCCAATCAAAACCACCTACACCTCTTTAATTTTAGTCCAGGACCCACCTCAATAATAATGAAGTTGCTCCTTAAACTAAAAAGTTCTTCTGTAGCTATAGACCACTTACCTTCAGACTACCTAAAACTGGCTGCAGAAGTCATAGCCTTCCCTGTGTCCATACATATTAATAGGCGCATAGCAGAAAAATATGTCTCATCACTGTGGAAAAAATCCTATAGCATATCACTGCACAAGGAGAGCATAACTACAGAGTTTAATAACTGCAGACCACTAGCGATTCTCTCCCACCCCTCCAAAATGTTAGAGAAATGAGTCCATATGCAGCTGATGCAATTCCTAACCTCAAATAACCTGCTCTCAGAAACACAGCATGGCTTTAGGCCCCAACACAGCACCACTGTTGCACTTCTACATTTTTCCAATATAATAAATCAACATAGAAATAATGGTCTGCTTGCGTCCACCATGTTCTTAGACTTGTCAAAGGCATTTGATAATGTCTCGCACCAGCATCTGCTCATTTGACTCTCCTCAATTGGACTTTTACAATATTCCTTGCTGTGGTTTCTTAATAACCTATCTGGAAGGTAACAAGCCATTAAATGTCAACAAACTTACAAATCTTTTCAATCGGTTACTACAGGTGTTATTCAGGGCTCTATCCTGGGTTCTCTCCTATTTAATATATTTTTAATGACCTCCACACCTCCACTCACCATGCTAATTTAGTTCAGTATAAAGATGACTCAATATTACTGTGTGCAGCCCCAACAATAAATAAGTTCCAAGACATTACCCAAAAACCTTTCTCTTCCATAGAAACCTGGTTCAAAGAATCAAACCTCCTACTCAACCCCATGAAAACTAAGTTAATGCTTTTTACCTCAAAAAGTTGCCAAAAGCAAAAGCAATCTTTTACCATAAAGTCAACAAATAATACTGTCATTGAAACTATAACTCACAGTACACTTCTAAGCATTATAATAGATGACAATCTCATATATGATCAGCATGTACTGCACAGCATTAAATCTACACACCAGAAACTAGGCTCCCTTTATAGGATCAATGGATTCCTTACAGGTACTGCAAGAAAAAGTCAGCACATCATCTTCTTGTTGCCAACTCTCTCTTATATGCTGCTCCGATCCTAACAAACTTAAACAATACTCAAAGAAAGACAACTGCTTTCTACTACAATAAAATGGCTACATTTGCCACCAGTCTTCCTCATAGGACCCACCATTATCATAGCTTAAAGCAATTAAACTGGCTTGAATTACACAACTACCTAATATATTCACAACTAGCTACAGCACACAAACTCATTCATCATCCAGAAAAATGCCCTGCACTACAAAACTTATTACTGCCCTACTGTCCAGCAAGTGACCTCCGCTCTATTAACAAATTCTTATTACTTGCAAATAAGACAAATAATGTTGCGGGAGGCTCACTCCACTCCCAGTATGTTACTAAAGTCTGGAATAGTATCCCCACACAATTAAAACTTTCCAACAAACTCAGTAGTTTTAAACCACTGCTTAAACTGCATCTTAACCAGTCCTGGTCCTGCACATGCTCATCACAAGGTTAAGACTTTGTGCTCACTGTACGACACTGTCCAAATACTCTCAACCTCTCACTGAAATGACAAAACAACTTTTATACATAACTGCTGCCTGTACAATCCACTAAGTTGCACGCAGACTTTCTCTTTAGTAACTTCCACCTCTATAAAATCTTAGAATGTATAAATGTAACTACTGTTTATGTATAAATGTAAATAGAAATGTAACCACTCTGTGTTTAACTGGAACTTAGTATAATACAATGTAAGCAAATTAAGCTTTTCTTCTTGGGGCTCTGCTGAAAAGGACTATTACCCAGTCAAACTTTTCCTGTGAACAAAGACAAATAAATAAATAATATTGGTTTGGCATAAAGTGACTATATTGTTAGGACTTCTGAGGGGTTTATATATAGTAGACCTCTGTGGTAAGCAATATCTATATGCAGATATACAGAATCTTTCCTAGATGTACCCACACTGTGGACTCATGTGGCAACTAGTGAAAATCAGGACACAGTCGTGTTTTGTCCTGCATGAAATGTATTATGGGCACTGAATGTACCCTGTTCTCTCTATACAGTACATTCCTCCTCTTAAGCTTTAAAGAGGATGGACAGGGACCATGGTGGGTGAATCTATTCTACTACTCACCAATAAATTAATTTTAATAAAAAACTCATTAATCTTAAATCTCATGGCCATCAGGATATGGTCTCTTCAATCACATTATATGTCCCAAAAAAAAGTTAAAATAGCTACACACCAAGATTAAGCTTGACACTGAACACCTCACATCCAGCAGAATCTTTGACCTAGCTCCCCTGACCCTTGTCTCATCACTCTGTTTGGGTTTCAGTGCCTTCCAGTGCTCAGTGGCCCACATTAACTGCACTTTATGTAGAGTTATTAACCTGCCACATTGCTTTTACCCTAGTGTATGACATAGTCAGTAATACTTACCACAACTGTTTTGTTAATGTTTGCCACATTGCCTTTAACTCAGTGTATGACATGGTCACTAATATATATCACAGCTGTCGTACCTCAGCTATATTATTAATCTGTGACATTGCTTTATCCGTTGTTTGGCTTGTTCACTTATACTTATTTGTGGTATCAATCTGTGCCACATTGCCTGTACCCCAGTGTATGGCATGGTCATTAATATGTATCACAGCTGTGTTATTAATCTGTGCCATATTGTCTTTACCCAGTGTATGCCATGGTCATTAATACATATCACAAGTGGATTATTAATCTGTGCCACATTGCACTTACCACAGTGTATGCCATGGTCTAATACTAACCACAACTGTGTTATTAATCTGTGCCCTATTGCCTTTACCCCAGTATATAGCATGGTCACTAATATATGCCACAGCTGTGTTATTATGCGCCACATTTTATTTACCCTAGTGTATGGCATGATCACTGGTACATATCACTCCTGTGTTATTAATCTGCATCAGAGAGCCTACTGCACACTTGGTCATTCGCACTGCTGCACTGCCCATTTAGACTACTTTGTGCTACTTGGTTAATGCGTAATGTTGCCACTTATTTCACTTTTCTTTTTGCAGCTGTCACAATAATGTGCAGTATTATTCCACCTTGCAGGCCTTACTTGTTCATATTACTAATATTCATAAACCTCAGATACTAAAGGATAATTTGTTTATTACTGAAGAAAGAGAAATGAGAGTCCTAAGACAAATTAGTATGTAAAGCAAGTCAATATATTATACGAAAGTACCATATATAAGTAGAAAGAAAGCTGTATGAGAACATGCTGATATAGCCTGGAGGTACTGTGCTAATTTTCCTTTAGTGGTTCTTATAAACTAAGGTGCCCAATGCCTGCTTCTACATGATTATTATTCACGGAATGGGTTTTAATGCAGGTTCTATTGCAGCACTTTGGATCTAAGCTCAATCAGCATTTTCCTGCTACTGTCAACATTCTTCTTTAATTGTTACACTAGGAAAATGGTTAAATCTTTTATCCTCCATCACAATAGACACAGCTTTAGAGCTAACAACAATATATTGTCTCTTGTCACCAAGCTAGCAATGACCACAGAAAATAACCCTCATTTCTCTGCAGCTCTGATTCTACATTATGGAAATATTCTGTATGTTAATGTAATTGCAGTGCCGTGGGTCAGACAATTATATTAACATACAGAATATGTTAATGTAATTGCAGCGATGTGGGTCAGGCACTGAAACAGCCAATTATCAAAAGATAAAATTGGATACAACTCTTTATTGGTCTTTACTAGGCCTGATATTTTCAAATTAGAAGATCCCACTATATTTTCCCTTTTTTATCATGTGCTATTCCTCATGCCACTCCTACCAGACTGAAAACTATTCATTAATTAGGGGTGAGGAATTCCCCTCAAATCCTAGGGTACGTGACACCCTGAGGGGTCTTCATCCAGGCAGACAATGGGGTGTTTGGTGCTCTTTCTGGCATCCTGTCAATGAGAGTACTTTTTTTTTTCTTTTTGAATGACACAACCTTTGCTCTTGAGTGGTACCACTGCAGGAACTGTTTAAGCACATATGTTAGTTTGTATCTGCTTCTCCTTGTGGCTAGCAGGAACTAGCATCCCTGGTTTGGCTAGTCATGTCCACTGTCATCTCTGCACCATCTCCCAACCTATTGACACCATCCCTTACACCATTATTATCAACACCCTCCACAGTCTAGTTTTTCCAGTTTTCTATATGGGGTGGGGTGTCATGTCAACTGTCAGCACTCCTAACCTCCATCAAAATTTGTACCAGGAACGTCATATGGGCATGGTGACCCACCCTCCCCCCACTCAAGGATGGGCACACCCATCATTCCAGCCTGAGCCATCAAGCACCCAAGACCCTAATTGAACCTGGGTCACCTGGGCCATAGTCTAGGCTTTATCTCTGCATGCCCCAGGTAAAGCTGATTTACTTTATTTTCTGCCATGTTCACTTTTCTTCATAAGTACATAACTTTCTGGCAGTGCCATTGCATTATCCCCCCCCCCCCTTGAATTATTTCTCACAGAAATAAGTTTTCTTGTTTAAGTCTGTAAGACCTTTAATTTAATTGTCTACTTTTTACAGTGGACCATTAACCACAAAAGTCAGTCTCTTTATTTTGATGGCTCTAGTGCTTATTATATCTTCTGAGTGTTTTGGTCAAGGATAAGCTAATCCATCTGAATAATGCCATAATGCATTCAGGGTTTATGGATTTTCAACTGATTTGATTGACCCATCAGCCTTTGCATTTTTCATTATGACTGCTATGTTTTTAATGAGCTTAAATATTATTTTTTGTCAAAATAAATGATTCTGTCTCACAGGTTTGATGTTTTGCTCATTTCTGAACTGGGTAATTCAGCAGGACTCCCCATGTATTTGACATTTTTTAAATGTGCACTGTACCAAGTTTTCATTGAGTGACTAATACAATATACTAGAGCTGGTGAAAATCAAAGCAATTTGACTTCTGATAAAAATCTAGTTCAGTTTTATAGCATGCTACAACAAAAATACCCTAGAGCATAAAAAGAAGGCATAAGATAACATGTACAGTAATATAAAATAAGAAAAATATGTTTTGAATCAGGCAGAACAGTAGAACAGGTGCTGGCATTGCTGCCTCGGTGTTCGGTTTTACAAACTGTTCTTATTTAGGATGTCTTATATGTGGAGTTTGCATATCATGCCTGTACCCATGTGGGCTTTTGTTGGCTATTCCTGTTTTCTCCAACATTCCAAAGCTGTGTCATAGCTGCGCTAGTAAATCTTCGTATTCTATGTAAGTGCATGTGTGCCGTGTGTGTGTATACCTGTGATGTATACATCTTGATCAGTGTGTGTGTGTGTGTGTGTGTGTGTGTGTGTGTGTGTGTGTGTGTGTGTGTGTGTGTGTGTGTGTGTGTGTGTGTGTGTGTGTGTGTGTGTGTGTGTGTGTGTGTGTGTGTGTGTGTGTGTGTGTGTGTGTGTGTGTGTGTGTGTTATGACAACCTGGTGCCCTGTCTACGATTAGTTTCCTGCCTTGCACCCACTGAGTGGCAGAATAGACTCCAGCTCCCCATGATTTTGAATTAGATAAAGTGAGTAATAGGAGAATGAATAAATGAATGAATGAATGAATGAATGAATGAATGAATGAATGAATGAATGAATGCATTTAGTGTCTTGGGAAATAATTTAAAGTGCATTGGCTTGAAACAGAATTGTGTGTTACCAAAAGACTTTCCAGTGGGATCAAAAAAGGCAAAGAGCACACAGACATTCATTCTCTTTAACAGTTATCATTATGGCAGAGTTGAGACCGCTGCTTATGGACTTCACAGGATTGATGGTCAGCTCTGATCTTCCATACCTGGCAGGGAATATAACACCCTACTTAGTTGTATGATTGTTTTTTATTTTCACAACTTGAAAGAAATAGTGATTTTAAGCATATTTTTTGCAGAACCTGAAAAAAATGTTGATTTTAAGCATATCCTGGTCTTGTATGCAGTACTAATGTTTCTGCATCTGTATGGCAAATACATTAAACCTATAACATGCCAGTTGTTTTAAGGTTTTGTACAGGCATAGCAAAGCAAAAGAAGAACTACATAAGAAAGCCAATCCAGATTTGTTGAAGCAAGAATCACCCCAAAGAGCATTGACGTTAAAGTTGTATATTCCAACAATCTGATGAGTGTTGTGAAAGTATATTAAATCTGGGTTAGTTTTTCTGTTACCTCATCAGTAATTTTACCTTTGTGAGAACAGAAAATAATGTCTGTATAGTGCGCTTTGAAGGGAATGTGACACCTTACCTGTGTATGAATATTTTTACAAACTGTAATGTATGCACAGTGATATTCTATACCTAAAATACTAAGTACACTTCACAGTTTCTACAGCCATCAAACTTTATTCTAAATATTGCTGAGAAGTTTTCATGCAGCATATCATTTGTATAAAAGGACCCTTGTGAGTTGAATACATGTCTGTGTTGGGAACCCTTCTGTATATTTGCTCTAATTCTGAAGGATAACAAAATTTGAGTTTCTCCTGCTTATGAATATCTGTGCTAAGTAATCACGTGCTCTAAGATTATACTATAATAGCAATTACTAATGATTGATTCGTGGCTGGTCTAGAGGAAATTCAATCCATATTCCCAGTTATAACCTGCAAGCTGTTATAACAAAATGGAAGTAGATTTAAGTAAGGCAATCAAAGCACTGGCTAAATGCTATAGTTTGTCAGTAACATCCACTGAAGCCGAATAGAATATTTATTTGTATTGTTTACACAATACAATTGGCAGTCAGTGTATCAAGAATTCTCACCAGGCTCTCTGCCATTTTAGGGACCACTAACAGTGAGGAAAACAGCATACTGGGGGTAAAAAGCTTGAGTTTTATCTTTTGAATCTATCAATAGCAGCAGTTTGTAAGGCAAGTTTAAGAAAAGAAATTCATATAGCATCTCTCACTGAACTTTAAAATGTTTAGAAACCACAGCCTGTAATGAACTGTTATCCACTTTATGTGCATTACACCCTGATTCTAAGTCTTGTCTCAGTAATTTCTTTTCAACATGAGCAATAAAATATAATGCTGCTAATGCACATCTTATTAAATTTAACTAACAGGCAACATGGCCTGTCACTCAGCTACCTATTTTTTTTATTTCCTTTATATTCATATGTGTAGTTATCACTTTATCTGGAAATTATGTCTGGACCAATGGTGCAACATGATTTTCTGATGAACAAGGCCAATATTCTATTTTTGTTTTGTTAACCAGATGGGTGCACTGATGAAATTCTTGACCATTTTCTTGCACAGCTGGAGAATACAAAGCGTAGAAACAGAGAAAGCAAATGCTCACAGTTGGTCATAAAGCAAGTATCACGTAACAATGTGCTTATGAAACTTATATAAGACATACTGAAGAAGAAATAAGATAATAGAAGCAAATGCAGTATATAATTATGTAAACTGAGAAATATATATAATGTTGCTAGAGTCTGTGCAATATGGGAGATATTTGAACAAGAAAATCCAAGAGCTAGAATTTTATGACAGCACCCTTAAAGGATCACTGTGGTCATAACCTGAAAAACTAGTAATTTTAATCATACCCTGTTCTATGTAGTACTGATGTTCTTGCATCTTTAAATGGTTGGCATTACATTATCATTTGTTCTTCACCAAAATGGACTGATGGGGACTGTCACACTGATGTTTGTTTGTTTTATTTACTCTTTGTTGACCATATTAGTGACACTAAGTCAGTGGTCACTTTTCAGGAGTGGCATTTATGCTGACTTGCAGAAATTTGGCCAGAGCACCAGGGAACATCCCCTACATTTTTTATAATTGCCACATGATTGTTTGCATCCATCTAAGCTACCATCAACTCAGGTAGATGGGGATTCAATTTAATGTCTCATACAAAGGACTAAACATTCATCAGTGTAGCATTCCCCTTCAATTTTGTTTCATTGCAGTGTCAGTATTGGAAAATTAATCCAAGTACCTGGTATGAGGATAGAATTCACAATCTTCCAATGTGTGCTAACTTTTGAGCTACTGAGACTGCTGTGCCATATTGTATTGTAGCTAAGTCTTTTATTAAATAGTTTTTGTTACATCAAGTGGCTCTGTCATTTGCTAAGTAGTAAAAGGATAAACCCTCTAATGAGAAGGCAGTGAAAGCAAACTGAGTCCCTCTACTGGATAAGCACCTGAAAGCCTGACCTCAACATCTTGCAGGTTTCCTGGCTAACTGCAGCTAAACAATTGCTGCCACTATTTCATACTTCTCACTCAGCAGAGTACAACTTTGAGGGGTAGAATGCAAAATAAATTTGCCAAAAGCTGCAGTAAGATTTCATAAAAAACATAATATTAATTGGGCTCCATCGAGCAAAGGGACAGAGCCCTGACTCCAACCTGAGCAAGTAGGGTTTGAGTAGTGGACCCAGCACTCAAGGAGACAGAAAGAGATGGGGAAGTAAATGGGAACTGTCCACTTACCTCTTCTGGGAAGTAAGAAGGGTTCACACACTCGCGGACACACTGGAAGGTGCAGTTTCCTTGGTAGAGATCAGGAAAGCCATCTTCCAAACTTTGGTGGAAAGTAGGGCCACATGAAAGGAAATCTCCCTTTTAGAACCTAGGGTGTGTCCTTTGCAGACAGCTTATTACTTGTCTCCACACTCATGTTATAACAAATGTACACTGTGAGGATAGGGCTGAAAAAAAGGCAGTGAAATCCCATACCAACCATGAGGGCTGTCTAAATGATGCCTTTTCGTGATCAACTCTCAGCTGTGATGGAAAAGAAATGGGTTTATTGTATTGAAGCAGGATAATGATTGACAGGTAGCAGTGGCAAAGTGAGAAAAAAAACATTTTGTAATGTATTAAACAGAAGAATCTTCTACACTGTTTAATTTTGTTTAGAAAAGTATTGAATTTCACAAAATAATAAACAATAATCACCCTTATGTAAGCAGTACAGATTTGTATCAGCTCTATGAGCCCAGTCAGCCCAGCATCTGAAACCTAAATAAAACCTTTTGCTTTTAAATATTCTTGTGCAGAAGGCCAAATATTATGATTCAGTATGTCTTTTGGAATCAACATAGCTTAAACAAAAACACTATTCTCCACTTACATTCTACTCAGTTAGTGGTTCCATACAACTACATGCATTGCTTTATTTCTAGCTTGACACCCTCAGCATTTTAATTGTACAAAGCATAGTACTCTCAGGAAGTGTCAGCTTGGAATTCTTGCAGATGCTTCTAATTGCTATATTCCAATCACTGCCAACAACTGGTCATCAATTCACCATGACTTCTAATATTCCTATGTGTCTAAATACTGCTATGTGAATTGTTTTATCACTGTACTGTTGTCTCTTAACTACTGCCCAGGTCATGACTGGAATGGGACCAGTTCAGTAACTAGTTAACAAATGAAATAAACAGGTATATCCATAAGTGGAGATCTAAAGAAATGTGTTTTTACATGTAGACATATGTGCCATTTTTTACATTTTGAATACCACTCGGTGTTGCTGCATATCAGAAAACAATGAACAGAATTACAGGAAAAATAATTTTGTTTTAGCACTTTAAGCACATTTAAAACTAAGCCTTTTTGTATACAAAATCAGTGTGTGCACTAAGTGTATGCTTACTTTTCTGTGGATTGCTAGGTTCATGAGCATTGTTCAATAAGTCAAAAGTTAACATACTATGACTTGGTTTGAAAGCAGTCAAGTCTTGTGCAACCAGTATTCTCAAACAAGCCTTGTGTCAGCAAACATTTATGTGTCAACAGTGTAGGTCAACAATCAAATTAAACCAACATTATACATAAAGCATACAGCAATAAATACACAAATCCCTTTGTTTGTGTTACTATCAAAGAAGAAACAGTACAACAGCAGTAATAGTGAAAAAATCACAACCAGCTCAAGCTAGAAGCTTTGTTAACCAGAAGATAATGTAAACAGCTGTGGCACTGTCATTTAATCAGTTGTATTAGTACTGGCATCATTAACATCAAATATCTAATGCCAAGTGCCACACAAAGCAAAATTGGCTGTGGCTGTTTTTGTTTTTAATGATTTTTTTTATTTGATGCTGCTGTCTGCAGGAACAAAAGTGTACTGCAGCTGGTCTTGAGAGACGTTTCCTGTCTTAGTGATTTTTTGTTTGATGTTAACAACTGCTGGGTGAATGTTATGAACTGCAGCAGCAGTTTTAGTTTACTATCTCCTGTTCTTATGACTGAGTTTCAGTAGAATTGTCAGGGAAACACCAGTACAAATTGTCTGCCTCCACTTTGTCAAGGCTTTTGGATCAGTCCTGCATAGAGAACTATGAGGAAATCTGAAGATGCTGGGAGCAGGACCAAGGCTGAGGAACTGAATGACAGCAAGTCTGAAGATACAAAGAAAAAAAAAAACAAGAAAATTGTTTTGCATGCAGAAATTTTCACAATGGCTGTAGTATTTAATTTTATAGCAAGTAAAAACTGTTAATGCTATGCTTTTTTATATACTTTTATAAGCAAGTTGGAAATGTCAGTAACCATTCCTGCTAGACACCAACTAGCATCAAATGTGCTTATCTGGATATTAGCTTTAGAGTAAGATGCTACTCAGAAGTTTACAATGATCAGTTGCTGAGATACTGAGATATGAAAAATACCCTATGTTGAATAATCTGACATTTAAACAAATTATTATATCTGTACAGCTTTACTGTGCAAAATCCATGTCAGTGGTGAATTTGTTAACAACAATGTTAACTTCAGCTGATTCCTTGCAGTACAATCCAAGCTGTACAAAGATCTCAATATTCAGAGTAATATAATAGCATGCACTATTTAATAAAGTATAATTATGATAAAATGGTTTTACCTTCATTTCTGTTCATCCAAAACACTGTAGTTCAATGTTGGTTCATTGCTTTCTCTCACATATTGTAGACTGTGTCATATGTCATGTGTAGCACACTACTGATAAAGTTTATGAACATACATTAAAAATATACATTTTTTTTCAGAATCATTGCTATAATTCAATGCTAAAATATATTTTTAACATATTCAATATGCAGATATTAGGTATTACTTTTTTGCTCACTTTCATTTGTACCCTGTTACCCAACACTCCTTGATTTTGGAACCTGGGAATCACTTCTACCCACTCCCCCACCAGATCTATTCCAAACCCTTCCATTGCCTAACAGAAGACTGAAGCATCCCAGTGCTATGTTATACTGTAATCCTGAATCAGTGTCTTATAAACCACACCCAGTAATCTCAACATTAATATGATAGTATATCATATTTCATAAGTATATTTACAATCAATTTGTTATATCTTTATTTCTGTTCATTCGGAATACTACAACCTCATTTCAATTTATTGTACTCTAGCTTATTTACATTGTGACAGTCTTGTGTAGAACTCATAACCATGTTATTAAAATGTGTAATTTTCATAATCATTTGCTACTAGCCTGTTCATAGAAATAAGGTCCGATATTCACAGAGATGCTCTGCACTTCTGCACAAGGCTAGGCAGCACTACATGACAACATAGGAAGTAGTTTAATATCCAGACCTAGACATGTAGCATTTCTATGCAGCTGGCTGCACTCCAGGGTACATAAATGAGCAATAAGGAACTATGCAGGTAGACATGTGTGCACTGAAACACAAGCAAGACACAAGCCATAAAATGGATGAGTGCCGCATTTTACAGCTCTCATGAGAAATGAGAAATGAGCTCACAGATAAATGTACCTCAAACATAAAGTAGTACATTTAATATCTATGCTGCATGTCAACAGACCATCCCTAGACAGGAAAGCAGAAATCATGTATAGCTATAAAATCATACATTATTTGCAATGCAGTGCTATACTGTAGTACCCGTGTCTATTAGATACATAAAATGGTGAGGAAAGAGATATATAGCAAGGCAAGATAAAAGGGTATGCAGGAGCAAAGGTATAGCTAGGATGGGACAAAGAGGGCAGCTGCCCTGGTCTCAGGGTGTTGGGGAAGATGACTGGCAGATACTGTTGGTGTAGTACCAGAAATTAAGAGTTTCAGCACTTCAGCTGTGACTATAAATGTAATGCCAGCTGAAGAACTGAAATGCTGAAATGTATGGTATTTTAACTGCTAGCAAGCTGCTTGTAACATTTGTATCAAATGGTTTATTGATAGAATTTATTTTGTTGTCCCCAACTCTGAAAGGATATTACTTTTGTTCAACTCAAAATTGAGGTAGGGTGCCAGGTTAGAGAACTGTACATGGTGTCAAATAATGCAGCTACAGCTCCGCCCAGAAGGACAACAAAAAGACCAAAAAGCCTTCTCTGCAATAGAGAATTAGCTTAACAACCCACAACTCATACTAAATATCAAGAAAACACAACTAATGCTATTCCTATCACCTCCTATCTACTCTACTTTATGCATCCCCAATTATAACTAATCTTTACAAAACTGACCTTAATAAACTTTCCATCTGTTACAACAAAATTGCTAGATTCACTACCAATGTCAAATCATGATCCCACCACTGCCTTTCCCTACAAGCCTTGCACTGGCTTGAATTTCCAAACCTATTAAGGTACCATCAACTCAACTTAGCTCATCTAATTCTGTACTATTCCGAGAAACCCCCCGACCTGACTGCCATGCTGAACTTCTACAATTCAAATAGACAACTTCGGTCCTCGAAAAAAGCCTTAATTGAAACCATCACAAGCAAAAACAATTCCGGGGAATCACTATTTGCCCATGAAATAGCAAAAATATGGAACAACCTTCCCCCTGACCTCAAGACTACAAAACTCCACACCCTCCTTCAAAAGTCTGCTTAAAACATACCTCTTCACCAACCATCTATGCAACTGTAATTGACCCCCTGAAGCCTCGTCCATTCATTATTTCTACACCCAATCTGTCCTGGACAACACAAACACCACCATCTAACTATACCTATCCATGTGTGAGCAATAACCTATATACGAGTGTATGTACGTGTGTGTGTGTGTGTGTGTGTGTGTGTGTGTGTGTGTGTGTGTGTGTGTGTGTGTGTGTGTGTGTGTGTGTGTGTGTGTGTGTGTGTGTGTGTGTGTGTGTGTGTGTGTGTGTATATACATATATATATATATATATATATATATATATATATATATATATATATATATGTGTGTGTGTGTGTGTGTGTGTGTGTGTGTGTGTGTGTGTGTATGTATATATATGTATATATGTGTATATGCTCTTACATGTATATTTGCTTGAATGTATATATGGAAACTTAAACATTTATATACTCTTATTCAATTGTGAAATATCTTGCAATGCTCTATGCTCTACCAGGTTCTTATCTACGCTCATTGTATATTTTGTACACATGTATTTTCAACCAAAAGGGGGAATATCCTCTTATTGTATACTAATAGCTGTAAAGTCTACAATCTGTATGCTACTACTCTGTAATGTCTCTCTCTCTGTAAACTTATGGAGTTTTTCTCCCCAGGACTCCACTGAAAATGGACACTTGTTGTCCAGTCGGACTATCCTGGCAAACAAATGTTAAATAAATAATAATAATTATTATAGCAGTGTGCAGGGTGGGGAGATAGGGAGTAGGGCAATTGTTTTTTGTGGACCACCCCAATGGTACAGGGTGCCAGATAATTTTTTATTTTATTTATTTTACATTTGATAACCGAGGGTGTCTGACTGAGCTGAAAAGGCCCTTTTTCAGCAGAGGCCCGGGGAGAAAATCTCCACACAGAAAAATAATTACATATGCATTTAGATATTTAGACATGATCAGTATACACACAAATTACAATGGACATGTTTTTTACAGTGGTATGCAGCACATCAACAGTTACAGTGGAGAGAAGAAACGAGAAAACATTAATTTAAAAATAAAGGTAATTAATAGATTTGTGGTGTACAGCTGAAATTTGGAACATTGGTAGAATACATGCATAGTACATAGGCACAGTACATACATTGTACATTAGCCAGAGTTTGTGAGTAAGAGTGAGAACTGTTGTCAAGTACTCTAGGCTTAGTATGTGTACCTTATCCGCTTTCACTTGCTACAGCTCTGCCCAGAAGGACAACATTATAGCAGTGTGCAGGTTTGCGAGATGGGGAGTAGGTCAATTGTTTTTGTGGATGTGGCCCCATTGTTTTGATTTATGAGGAATCTGGAATGGGTGAAAATGAGAGCAGCATAGTACAGTGTCTGGAGGCAGACAAATACACATATTTCATCACAGATAAACAACAGAGTTTTCTGTGCACACACTAAGATGGGGAAACATTGGATGGACTGAGACAATGGTAATGGGAGAGGTGGACAAAACAAGGTGTTCCTCTCCAGACTAACCTATACACTCTCCCCCTTTTTTCCGTTATTTCTTCTTTTTCCTTAACTACTCTGGGCTGCAGCTCTCAAACATATGAGGAAGGCACCCCTTTAACAAAATTTAACAATAAAAATAAATAATTAAAAAAAATGTAAATTGATAAATGTTTATGTTGTATCAATGTTTTTAATGTGTTGTAATTTCATTTTATTCTATTTACTATGTTTTTTGCTATTCACTATGCTTTTTATTGTCTTATTTGTAATACCTGCATCTCTTGTTCATTGTAACCTTTTTTGCTTCTGTATATGATGTATAACTATGTTCATTGGAGCTTTTCTCCCTGGGCCTCCACTGAAAAAGGACTTTTTTGTCCAGTGGACAGTACCTGGTAAACAAATGTAACAAACTAACTAACTAACTAACTAACTAACTAACTAACTAACTAACTAACTAACTCACTATCTAACTAAATAAGATATGGGGTGTGACACAAGCAGAAGAGACCATACCTGACTGGTGATGGGGTGGGATACACGCAGCAATAGCATGCCACTGCCACCCCTGCCCAGAGGGGTATTATTGTGTTCCCTCACTGCAGTATGAGCCACATCCTCACTTGCCAGTCTGATGAAAAGGGGTGATATCTATTCTTCATTATTCTTCATCTAAGCCATACACCTGCCAACTGCTGTTTTGACCACAGTGTCCACCACATGCTGTACTTGAGATCTGGATATTTCTGGCAATGGTGCTGAATGACCTGACCGTGAGGGTCCAGGATGCCCTGCATGTGAGTTACACCATCATCATCTTCACGCTCCTCAAGAATAACTTCAGCAGAGGCAGGCTTTGGTTGAGGTTCCTGCTGAACAAAGCTATCATCTGGACCTTCAGTGAGAAGAGATCATGAGACATTTACCATAAGGGAATCTATCCTGACAATGGAAAACAGCACTTGTGAATTAACAGTGACTATTTCCGAGGCTATGTTCATAACAAGATGACTGACAAGGTAGCATAAACTGCATGGAATATATCCTGCCAAGAATCAAATGTCCTGCTAGTATACAAAACCTTTTGGGCTTCCTGTGCATGCACTGTACTTCTGAGGAGGCACAAGAGCATGCCATTATAAAAGCTGATGTGTGGGCATGAAAGCTCATAACTTTCCTTGCCACTGAAGATTTCAGCTAGATGTTATCCTCACTGCATCTTCAGCATTAGGCTTCAAAGTTACATGTTTTGTGAGAAAGGTTGTGCTATCATATGCCTAGAAGAAATGGAAAGTGTGACTGACAGACAGATTCCATACAGAGATGCTCATACCGCTTGCCTTTTTTTCATTGGGGTGGATCACTAGGTCTATTCTTGAAGTATCTCTTTTGCCTTTACTCATAAAACTATTAGAAATAGATTACATTTCTTCAGTATTTTTCTTCAATTAAATCCATGATGGAATCTAGTGCCAGTACATTGGATACCCCCTGTAGCTCTTAAGAAAAGAAAGACTTCCAGTGAAGTGTTGGCCACTCCTTCATCTTCACTCCCCTGTCCTTCAATGGACATATCCATTATGGCCCTTTTGATTTTCCTATAGATGAAATTTAATTTTCAGACATTATTGCAAAGATGAAGGATCTCTTTCAATGGAAGGAAAATTAAATTTGACACCCAAAGAAGGTAGTATAATCTTTTTGCAGGTTGATGTTTCTAAGCCTGTAGCAATTCCCCCTGTGGTAGGTGCTCTAGTAGATGCTTTTGATGCAGCTTGTACTTTCCACAGTCAGCTCTCTGCTCCTAAGAAACCAAATAGGCTTTAAAAGGTGCCACAGATCCATAAGTACTTTTTTCACAACCCTGCAGCAAATCCAGCAGTTATTTATTTAGGCAGGGAAGCTGGATATAAACTTTTTGCTGCTTTAAATCTAATCCCTTCAGGTAAATATGGAAGAGCATTTGAAAGATTTGGGATTGCACTCTTGCATTAGACAGTTAACTGTCAGGTGGCAAAGTACTTGCTTGCATCCTTTGCTGAAATAAACAGGGTGTTGGCAGATTTGCCTTCTTCCGAAGCTCAACCCTCCCTCTTTAACTTAGCTTCTTCAGTTACCAAGGTCACCAAACACTGATTGAAATGTTCCTATGGTGTTTCAGGTGATGTTACTTGAGCAGTTGCCACTGGATCTGTTATGTGCAGGTATGCCTAGTTTAAGTCTCAGAATTTTCTTGAGGATGTCAAGGCACACATTCTCAGTGATCCCCTTGACAGAGATGTAGTATTGGGTTCTTCTGCTGATGTTTTGTAAAAGTTTGATGAGAAGGGCAAACTTATTCAAGGAGTTAAACATTTGCAAAAGCAATATGAACTGTCCCACCAGTCAAGATCCCTTTTACAAAAAGCCTGTCAAGCAATCAACAAAAAGGTGCTAAGCAACACTTTAACAGTAGCAAGGCAAGCCCAAGAAAAAATAAGGATGCTACCCAGAGGCAAGGTTAATCCAAAATAATGCCTATCATCTTCTTCTACAAAATCCCTCCCCTCCCCTCCCTGGCCATCAACTAAATCTTCCAACTAGTCTTTTTCACCATCTTCCCCTTTGGAACTAGATCATATCAGATACTTGGGTGTCGGATATAATGGACAAAGATGGTACTGGGAATCCATTCCTCCAAATTCAGGAGTTCTTCATCACCCTGAAAACCAAACCCATCTCATTCTTCCTTCACAATCCAACATGTTGCATCAGGGAGTTATAGAACATGTTCCAGATCCTTCAAAGGACAAGATTTTACATTCAAAGATCCTTCTCATTTCCAAAAATGAAGAGAATTCAAGGCCAGTATTAGATCACTATCTGTTAAGCCTTCACATCAAGGTACTAAAATTCAAAATGCTGGCTTATCCTCCAAACTCTCTTTCATCTTTTTCCTCCCTTATGTTTTATGATAACTCTGGATCTGAAGGGTACATACCACCAAATACCCATTCAAAGAAGGTTCAGACATTTTCCAAAGGTTTCTGTTTCTGGTTCACATTTTCAGTTTTCCTCTTTACCCTCCAGTCTTTCCATGGCCCCAAGGATATTTACAAAGTACTGTATCTAGCTCCATTAATTGCTTTTTGCAGACTCCAAGGCATTCATATCTTCCCTTATTTAGATGACTGCATTATGTTTGCAGATTACTTTCAAAATTGTAAGGATTATCTGCTATTTGTCAGAAACCTATTCCAAAATCTTGAGTTCTGTCTAAACCTAGAGAGGTCATCCCTTTGTCTGACTCACAGAATCACTATTCTAGGTTCTCTGCTATATTCTTCCTTAATGAAGGCCTACCTTCCTCCAGGCATCCTCTATAGTCTTATCATCTTTCAGTGACTGTCACAAGGGAATTCCTCAGGATACTGTGGCACATGTCCTTCCCATTCATAATAGTGCCTTTAACTGGACTGCACATTAGAAAAATTCAGTTGTACCTAAAATCAGTGTGGACTCAGCACTAGCATCCTCTTTCCTTTCTGATTTCAGTTCTTCCCTTTATGAGGAAGGAGCTGTCTCATTAGATGGACCAAGTGCTACCTCTACCCAGACCTCCTAATTTCTTGCAGCCCCACTACAGTCTGTAGCAACAGATGCTTCAGACTTAGCTTGGGGAACTGTGTCCAGGGGAATCAAAATTCATGGCCTTTGAGGCTGACATTTCAAGAAGAAACACATTGCCATAAAAGACATGATAGTCCTGATAAACACTTTAAAAAGTAGCATCATTTGTGGACTCCAGGACCTCTTCAAGTAATCACAGACAACACAACTGTGATGTGGTATGTAAACAAATAGGGGAACCAGGTCTCACCCTCTTTGCAGATAAGCCATGTTAGTCTTGGAATTTGCAGATCAGCACAATATATTCCCTTCAAGATAATCATACCCGAACATTGTGAGAAAACCACTGAGTAGATCTACATCACCCCTACGAATGAAAGCTGCATCCAGGATCTTCATTGACATAATCCACCTGTGGGGTACTCCTCAAATGGATCTTTTTGCCTCTATTCACAACAAACAAATCAAGAAGTTCTGCTCTAGGACTCCATGAACAAAGGACTGGTAGTCAGATGCTTTTTCCTTGTCATGGATGGGAAGGTTTGCTATTTTCACCCTTTCATGTGATGACCAGGGTACATTTAAAGATCCAGAAGAACTCTCCAAAGTTAATCTTGGCAACTCCCTTTTGACAGAGATAACATTTACTCTCCCTTTACATGGAAATGGCCAATGGCAATTACCACAATCTTCCTCATAGAATTAATTTGCTCAGACAAAACAAGGGCTCACTGGTTCACTGCAGCCTTCAGAAGCTTCAACTGACTGCCTGGATGATAGAATTTTATCCTATTAAGACACCTTTTCTCTGAGGATGTGCATCAGCTGTTAAAGGAGGCTAAAAATCTTACTAATAGAAAATCTTATGTAGCAAAATGGAAAGGATTCTATATTTGGTACCAAAGGGAGAACCAGCACCATTACATGTAGATGCCCCTCTGGTTCTACATTATCTGTGTGAATTACTTAGCTCAGGCCATTCTGACTCTTGTATTAAAATTCACTTGTCAGACATTTCTTTCCTTTTTTCTTTCTTTCTTGACATTTGTTTACTTGGAAAGTCTAACTGGGTCACAAGAGTTCATTTTCAATGGAGGACCAGGTTGAAAAGCTTCATTTAACACAGATTAAAAAAAAAAAGACATTACATAAAAAAGTTGAAAATTATACATTTCAAAAATAATCAACAAAAGTATAAGGAATAGAAATGTAATAAAAATATGTTGCAAAGAGAACAATGGGGGTAATTCAGTAACTCCTACATGGAGCAATTCTCCTTGTAAGAATAGTTGTGGGGCCCGAACACGGAGTCAGGAGGTCCAGCAATCAGGGAAACAAGGCTGGGGGCGTGCACGAGCCTCTCAGCACTGTCTGGACATGGAGGCGGCCGCATAATTGAAATCACCTAATTTGCTGGTGAAAACATGAAAATGAGGTGAATTACGATCCAAGAAGCAGACAGGCATCCATGTAGGAGCCGTGTCTGCAGGGGAAATGTATGAGGGTTAGTAACTATGTGCCAGAATGTAAAAATAAAAAAAGGTCTGTGATAACTCAAATAAAAGCATGTATTAGGTGCAGTAGTTATGCCAGTATCCAAAACTGTGGCCATTGCTGTGAGGCGGCAACACTAACCGCTGCACCATCACAGCCACCCCATACAGATATATATATATATATATATATATATATATATATATATATATATATATATATATATATATATATATATATATATACACACACACACACAGGTAACATATACAAATATATCAATTATAGACAGACAGAGACAGGGCGAGGGAGAGACAGACACAGACAGATAGAGAGAGACAGACAGACAGAGAGAGGCATAGAGAGAGACAGAGAGAGACACCCTGAAAGGCATAGAGTTATGCCCTCATGCAGACACTTGCACACCAATTGTAACCACCGGCACCTGCCAGTATAAAGATTATCTCCACTGTGTAACAGTTGTGAGGTAGGGGTTGTAATCTCACCTCACCTGCCTTGTGTGTGTGCGTGTGTGTGTGTGTGTGTGTGTGTGTGTGTGTGTGTGTGTGTGTGTGTGTGTGTGTGTGTGTGTGTGTGTTTGTTTTTCGGTTAAAGCATTGTGAGGACTTTGCCAACCAGTAAACTTCCCATGGCCCTACTTTACAAGGCCTGCTGATGTCATTCATCTTAGAAGTACCTTTGAACACTCTTCAGCCCTATAAGCCCCGTGGTGCATATGATAAATGCATTGCACTGTAATACATACAACCCAATTGGTAGGGGTTCTAATCTCAGCACCGGCAACTGTAGGTTTATAGATTAAAGCATTTTGAGGCCTTTTCCAGCCAGTAAACTTTCCATTGCCCTACTTTACAAGGCTTGCTGATGTTATTCACCTTAGAAGTACCTTTGGACATACTTCAGCCCTGTAAGCTATGTGGCACATGCAATAAAACATAGTACTATAATGCATATAATTAGATAAGTAGGGATTCTAATTTCAGCACTGGCAACTGTGTGTGTGTGTGCGTATTTGTAGGTTAAAGTTTTTTGAGGCCTTTTCCACCCAATAAACCTCCCATTGCCCTACTTTATAAGGCTTGCTGATGTCATTCATCTTAGATGTACCTTTGGACACTCTTCAGTCTTATACGTTCTGTGGCATCTGCAATAAATATGTAGCACCATAGTATATATAGCTAGATAATTAGGGGTTTTAATACCAGCACTGGCAGCTGTGTGTGTGTGTGAGTGTGTGTGTGTGTGTGTGTGTGTGTGTGTGTGTGTGTGTGTGTGTGTGTGTGTGTGTGTGTGTGTTTGTAGGTTAAAGTTTTTGAGGTCTTTTCCATCCAGTAAACCTGCCATTGCCCTACTTTACAAGGCTTGCTGATGTCATTCACCTTAGAAGTACCTTTGAACACTCTTTAGCCCTGTAAGCTCTGTGGTGCAGATTATAAATATGCACTACTATAGTGCATAAAACTACATAGGTAGGGGTTCTGATCTCAATATTGCAAATCTGAAGCACTATAGTACACAAAATCAGATAGGTAGGGGTTCTAATCTCAATACTAATGTGTTTTTGTGTGTGAAGCATATCCCCTATGTCTGTTGGTTATACCAGTTTAAGGCCTGTTGACCCCCTCCCTATGCCATTACTTTAAAGATCCTGTTGTTGTCATCCACCTGAGATGTATCGTGTCAAACTCTACAGGCCATACCAGTCATCTGTACAGATGTATGCAGAATGTCCAGATGTTTGCAACATATATGTGGTCCATGTCTCATAACAATGGGGTATTATAACAAATCATTGCCAAATATGTGACAGTTGCCATACTGACAGACATGTCAGCTTCAGACATCATACTCATGTGAAACATTATGCTGATGCAATATCTGTTACCCTATCAGTTGTCTAGGTTTGTAAGAGTAATGTGTTAAAACAGTCCCTATTTTATGTGGTTTATCCCACTATTCATGCAGACATTCCCAAGAATAATTGGTGCAAGAGGTTGTCAGTTATGTTCCTGGTATATATTCTCTGAGGTGCATGCAATATGTATGTAGCACTCTGGTACATACAAGTAGATAAGTAGGATTTCTAATCTGACTATTGCCAACTGTGTGAGTGCATGCATTTCTGTATGCATGTCCCCTGTGCCTGTCTTACCTGTGTGCATGCGATGGTTATACCACTTTGTGTGACTATTCCACCCTGTTAACTCCCCCACTGCCAACCTAGTCTGGGCCCCTACAGATCTCATCCACCTTAGAAGCACAGTTACTCATTTTCTAACACAAAGGCACTGTGGCATGTGCAATACTCATGACAGTCTGTATTGTACATAACAAGATAGGTAGGTGTCCTAATCTAAAAAGTGTGAACTCTGTGTGCATGTGTGTTTCAATGCATATCCCCAGTCAGCTTTGTGTCTGTGTTTGTGATGGCTCTACCATGTTATGGGCCTGTGAACCCCCCCCCATTGGCAATCCTAACAGACCTCACAATTGCCATCCACCTGAATAGTTGTGACAAACACTGCAGCACAATAGTAGTGGTGTGGTGCTTGTGTTATGTATATAGCAGTATTGTATGCAAAACTAGGCAGGTAGAGGTTTTACTGTCAACAAGGGCAGGTCATGAACGTGTGTCTGTGTATGTATGTATATCCCCTTGCAGCACTCTAACAGTGTTACAGTCACCAGAATACCTCTCAAACCCTCACAGACAGACATCTGTTTAAAGCCATATGGAACAGTGGGGCAAAGGCCAAACATTGAGCACAAGCATCACATATTGCTGTGACACAAACAGAAAGCAGATACCACAACAGGTTGTGCATTTGAATGCACTTTTCAAAGGTGTGTGTTGTCACATGACAATATCCATCATTAATCTGTAATCTTAGTTTCTCATGCTTTTCCAACAAATTGCCAGAAAACTAAAATGTGATGACAAATGAAAACAAAATGTGTGGCAAACATCAGGACATGCTGCAGACATATGTAGAGGTTAGAGGTATGGCCACCATCTGTACCACCCTGCAGGTTGCAGTCCATGTTTGGCAAGTTGTGACCTGTGACAACAAGTGAAACAATACAGAGGTCCTGAGAGTGTAGGACAACAAACATTTCATAAAGTTATCTACTAATTGCATAGAGCAGTTATTGCACATCAGAAGAACCTTAATGTTATGACAAATAATGTAAGCTAAAATAATGTCACACAAAGAGGATGTCATAGTTGCACACCAAAGGAAGTATTGTGTGTTGCACTTGCCATGGGTATGGTATATTCTGCCAACTGTCACGTTACTACAAGACGTGTCCCACACATCACATTTGATAAGGTGGCAACCACAATAAGTGTCGCCTGTGTGTGTGCAATATGTAGACATGTGAAGGCCCTGTGACTACCTGCTACCCCCAATGAACGACATGTATATATGCATGAATGTTAACTGGGACCACCCACATATGTAGGCTAAGGCTGTGTCAACTGTAAGTATTGTGCAGTCTATCACTGAGCCACAAACTGATGTTAACACACTGCAATGGGCCATACAATGGGTATGGAATAGTGTCCAGGTCCTGGCCTCATGCTGAATGCAGACAACAGTGTCAGCATACCATACAGCAAGGACATGGTCCCAGTATTCCCCAAATCAGTACCAACCCCATAAACACACAGACTGTGATGACAGACCTGGGTAGTCAGGATGTCAACAATGTTGCATTGAGGCAGCAAGTAGTGGCAGTGGTTGGAAAATTCTTGCATGTGGTTCACCACATAGGTAAAGGGATTGCATCCAGAAAAATGGTGGCGAGTACCTCTGAATAGTCCTCAGTCAGTACAACAATACATTAGCAGCATGGTCAGTCTGCTATGCACCTATGCAGACATCTGCAGAAACTGTAAAGGCTATGTTAACACCCACAAAGGTCAGCCATGGCCCTCAACACCTGTTCCATGCAGACAGCCTATAATCAGTACTGCCCCGCTGGTTATTGGTCAGGTTGTCCACAGGTGTCTGTGGTATGGCTAGATGGCAATGTTGTACTCAGCCCTTCAACAGCTGTCCCATATATGAGAGTATAACTCTGTGCGCATTACCAGTACGAGAGGCCTGCATCGCATATGAGATAACAAAAACACATGGTGGAGAGTCAGGTTTGGCTCCCAGAGGCTGCCCTGTGTCGGAACTACACTTCCCAAACATGTCAAACACATTACTATGCATACCCTCATCAACTGCATCAAGGTTGAGTGAATGGGAAAAACAACATCTGTCCCTGGGGTTCGACCTGTGTCCAGCAATGCCAGGAGCAACAGGTGCTGATCGATGATTATGTTGTGGATAAAGTAATGGCTAGGCTTGTAAGGGACCCAGGGCCAGTACTCTAGTAACCTCTTCTGTATCTAAGAACCTGTGATCCTATGGAACACCCAGGTGACATGTATGAAGGCTAGCTGGCTATGTCAAGGGTATGCATGCAAGGTTACACTGTCTGCCCCCATTGTCCTTCACACACTGTTGCATGCATACACACCTAGGTAAACATGCACATATATAGCCGTACCTTGGTGATGAAAAGGTCTCGGTGTTTCCACTCCGCCATACTCGGCTTCAGTCATGGCAGCAGCTCCCCAGGATGTACACACACAGACACCTGGAACACAAAAAGAATAAGGTCTGTGAGACAACAACCAGTCAGCAGTACTAACAGCAATAAAGCATCATGGCACAAAGGTACATACACTTCCATGCATACCCTTGACAATTGGCAGCAGACAGCACCTTACATGGCATAACAGTAGTACACTACACACTGGCATTACCTGTACTATATTCACCCTGTGCATCAGACACATTTGAGCATGTTTCAAAAAATCCACCAACTCGTTGGAATACACATGGCAAAACAACACTTTAATAAAAAATAGTAAAAATATATATAAAACATGTGAGCGCTTTCACAGAGTCTAAAGGATAACAGGTAAAAATAACTCGAGGGTAAGATTGGGAGCAGAACATGTATAATGTGCAACACTAGAAATTTTAAGGTGTGTGTGGCTTCCTTCTTTATAACATACATCACTAACGCACTTGTCTCTTTTTTATTTTTAATGTCCCTTACATGTTCTAGGACTCTATCTTTGAGCAACCGATTAGTTTTGCCTACATAGTAGAGACAAGTGCGTTAGCGATGCATGTTATAAAGGAGGGAGCCACACACACCTTCAAATTTCTAGTGTTACACATTATACAAGAAAATAAAAGAGGTGGGAACATGAACAATAAGACTGAAGCCTCAGAACAAGAATGGATAATTAGATTTCAGGCTGACAGTCCACCTGGACTAAATAGTAAGGTTTCACTGAAACCTTTTCTCAGGAACAGGGCTTTGAAACATTGATTATTATGTTCAGTCACATCTTTTAACACCTATACATATATTCTATAGTTTTAACACTATCTAACTTTATAGAGCAAGCTTTTACAGTTTTTTACATACATTTTTAGTCCACTATTTTTATGATTTGATTGTTTATATAGTGTATGTCTTTTTAATTTTTATTTCAAGATACTGTCAACTGATTGGATTTGACACAGATGTATCATTATTTAAACAAGAGCAGCAGTTACTGTAGTATGTCTGAGGAAGCAGAGAGGACTCTGTGAAAGCGCTCACATGTTTTATATAGTTTTACTATTTTTTATTAAAATGTTGTTTTGCTGTGTGTATTCCAACGAGTTGGTGGCTTTTTTGGAACATTATACTTTTATCGTTGGTTACTTTATCCAGATTAAGGGGATTTATGTTTGATACATTTTAGCATGTCCCTGCATTGATGGTATGGATAACAGAGATGTGGCACAGGTGTCATCACATGCATAGAGTGTGGTGTGGGGTTGCCAAAGGCCTAGGCTGGGCCATACAGTTGATATCATGGGTGTGTGTGACTGGAGGGGTGGTGTACATTTGGGCCATGGAGAGGAGCTGTGTGTGTCTGGTGGTGACCTGCTTGTGATAGTGATGTGTGAGCATGTCTATTCACACATTTAAGCCATGTACTAGCCCTACATGAGGGTATGTTGGACAGCTGTGGACTGTACATGGCAGGATGTACAGTTCACCATCTCTGGCCATGGACACGTGAACTGGTCCTGCCCAAGGCCAGATGCGGTAAAACTTCCTGATGGTGACTGCTGTCTGCTGGGTATGTATCCCTCACAAAACCAGCCAGGCCACATGCCCATGGCCTCCTGAGTTATGGTGTGGACAGCATCCTCCCTTCATTAGTGCTGGTGGTACTGCCACTATGAGAGTGTGAATGTGCATGGCCATGTGGGCTCTCAGCTGATGTTGTTGCTGACCTATGTCCATATGTCCAACACCCTACTCCTACCACATGTTCAAGCACAGACATTGCATGGTTAAGGATTGACAATATCTCACCCCACCGTCTATCCAAGGCATCAGTAAAATGACAAACAGCATCACCAATGCCATGGAGGGTGTCACGCACTCCAGGAAGTGTTGCATCCATGACCCTGAGCATCCATCTGGTGTACTGTTCACAACATGCCTGTGCCTCCATGACAGACTGAAACATGTGTCAGGTGACACATGCTGTGACACCTCTGACAGGGGCTGGATGGGCAGCAGTCCTCCTTGGAGCACCCCAGTCAATCTGCCTGTGTGGGACCTCACCAACTCTCTGGCTATGGCTACTGTCTACAGTCACAGACGCCACAGTCACCACACTAACCTGTTCAGTGCCACCACCCACCGACTGTCCAGTATCTGTGACTGCTGGGGACTAGGTATGTGTGGGCATACTGACCGTGTGCAGACATTGGGGGTGGAAGTGGGATGTCAACCACTGGCACAGATTCAGCCTCCAACAACCCCATCTGTGCCTCACTATGGCCATCATCATCATCAGAGTCCAATCAGACACTGACATCAGGTTGTGAGGGAGAGAGACCCCAACCCCCATATTCACCTGTGAGTGGAAGACAACATAAGTAAATTACTTCCTGCACTATAATGTTTGCTGAGCCCCCCACACACACACACACACACATGTACAGGTGGGGCACCACAAAGGCATTATACAGACCACACCTTCTGGCTGATGCCATGCATGACACACAATCAGACCACAACAGACACACTCTGGACATGCCGTCAATAACATGCAATGCAGATACATCCAGTTAATGTTGCTGCTACTATACACCTGTGAGATACTTGAGAAGTGAGGGTATGTGATGGACCTTCATCTAACATATAATGCACCCGTGTACACACCACTAATGTACCCCTGTATAGCATAGTGGCTACACCTACACAAAAGCATGTGCCAATATGTTACAGCTCCTACAAATAGGCAACTGTTATGAACAATGTGATGCACTGCAGTGAACCCCACCACAAGTGATCATGTACATATTGCAATATGGCTAAGCTTAACAGTTGTATGCATGGGAAACTGGCTGCCCTTAACATGCCTAGGGTATAGGTCAGCCCAATATGACAGTTCCACACTCATCGGCTTCAGATTGATGTTCCCCAGCCACACCAGAGGGACCTATCAGGTTGTGGGGGAGAGTTATTGTCAGCACACACACGTAGTATTGGTACAGGATAATATGTAAAATTATAAACATGTACACTACAAGCTGTGATACTACCTAAATTACAATATGTGTGCACATGTGTGCATTACAAATCCCCACTCACAAATGCAGATTGACCTGACATATGTATACAGGTATTCAAAGGCTGCCACTATGAATGCTACAGTATTAATGTGATGCCCACTGGGGCCTTATCTGGAAGCTCCTTGGCTGTGGAATCTGTGCCACCCACCTTCACAACATAAGTAGTAATGGTTTGCTGGGAGGTGGTGCCTGAACCAAGGTTTGCGAGGAGCTCCTTAACGCCTGAGAGTGGTGCTTGAGTAGCAGGCCCTCCACCTGTGCCAGCATGGTCCCTGGCCACAGCTGCAGCCCTTTGCCATGCATTGTGAATGAGATCTGTGACACGGTGTCGGACCTGTTGATAGCTTCTGTCCTGGTGGCACACATTGTTGACTGCTGCTAGCACTTCTGTCCACAGGGCAGTGCTTTGTTGCTGGTTTTGTCGGCTCCTTCCCAATAGTACCAGGTGATGGAGTGTGAGAGCATCGATGATTGCAGCAGTCTCCGCTTCTGAGAACGCCAGATTCCATTTTCGGTACATTGCACCTGAAATATGGACAGGGGAACACATCACAGGACTGCATACATTGGCCACCATTATGTACAGACCCTACACATCCAGTTTTGCAGCACTCTCCACCACTAACACCCACATCATATCCCTCCCATCTATCAGCACAGTATGTGTGTGGGTGTTGGCAACATACTAGCATTACAGCATGCATTGCCCCCCCGATCCTAATGTTTCATGTTCTCCCAATGAGGACCATTAAAATGCATAACTCTCTGTTCGTCATGGTGACATCACACAGGTTCCCCACCAGGGAATGGCAGGCCATCAAACATCTATCATACAGCTATAGGCTATAAGGCCAACCCTCTACCCGATTTCATACATACTCCTCAGGACTGACCTCACTCTGGCCAGGCAATCACAGACTCCACATTGCTAGGACTGCTGCATGTGTGCAAGTCATGCTCCACTCTGTTACACAAACACACACACACACACACACACACACACACACACACACACACACACACACACACACACACACACACACAGACACACACACACACACACACACACACACACACACACACACACACACACACACACACAAAAAAACCTCCACCTGGTGAGTGACCTGAACTGCCCTTGTTGGCAACTCGCATGTGTGTCCCACACAATCACCCTGTGTTGGAATGGCACCCTGTCCACATCAGGCAGGGAACTATCTACACCTTTGCAGGCATAACCTGGTCAATTGGATGGTTAACAGCACATACACCCTTGAGATAACACCTGTGTCCGTGTTGCATGGGGACATCAGCTGCCTCCTTGCATACACATGGGCTAACATGTGGCCTAGGCATATGGCTGCTCAGGGCCCATAGCCTCGTAACCTCGTATGGTACCAGGAATACCAAAAATGGCCTGACTGCTGTGTCAGACTGTGTTGCTATGTATCCACACACATCACCGCCATCGACTGCTGGGTGTCTCCTATGGGCAGTATTATTGTACCATGTTATCCAGCCTACATACAACAAATAGGTGAGTGCTACTACAGGTGCATGTGGACATTCCTGGAACATCTGAACATCACAATAACAGAGACCAGTGCATATGTGTTGTAGGGTGACATCCTCATAGGTGTCTGACATCTGTATTACCCAGATGTTTGCGGAATGTATACATATGCCTGATAGATGTAGACTCCCCTTCCAGACAAATTTCCAGACACCAGTTGGACAATACAAGTGATGGTTGTCCACATAGTTTGGGGAATGTGTGACATACCAGACCCTTGGGGACATAGTAATGGTACATGAATATCTGGTGCTGTATCCATTCCCTTACATTGGATGATCAGTATGTATGCACTGCTGCTGAGCCAGAGGCAGCAACCCCCCACTACTAGTACCTACATCCTGCGGTCCTCTGCAGAGGCTCATCAGATATGCTAGCCATAGCTGTCAGGCAATCAGATATAGGTGTGGCGTGCACACTGACCTAGCCAAAGTATGTCAGGAATGGTCAGGGAAACCTGAACAATCTGTGAAATAATCCTGTATGGCATTGGCAGACTGAGAGGGGCTCAGTGATGGTACATGATGCAATATGCCAGCTATATCCACCAGTACGTACTGTCAGTGCGATGCCCCTGCACTGGCCCAGTAATAAAGAAGCCTCATTCTTCACCACTACCACCAGTGAGGGACTTATACAATGGGAGGATGACAGGTACACACACAGTAAAGTACAATTACGCTTCAGAGCAATCACAGTCAGTCTGCGGCTAGTTTCTCCCTCTCTCTCTCTCCAGATCTCCAATAAGACTTCCCACTGGCACAGCTATATGGTTAACATCTCAGCAGAGTGGTCAAGCCAAAACATCTATCACCCTCTCTGTCCGACCAATGCTTCATGTCCCTGCCCAAGTAGCTGACACACACACACACTTTGAGATTTGATTTATGAATCACACACACACACACACACACACACACACACACACACACACACACACACACACTCACACACACACACACACACAAACACACCAATGCACAGACTTAAAGGTAGTTCTGACTGGCACAATCCAGCTCTTTATCAGCTACTGTAAGGCCCTTAGTAAAGGGTGATGAATTCCACTGTGTGATGTGCCTATTAGCCAAATGGTAAGTGTGACCAAGACCAAGGCTATTGTAGTGGGCTATACAGTGTCACCAAATACATATGCAAGCACTCCAAGAGCTTACTTAGTTCTATACAGACCAGACACAATTACAAGGATTAACGGAACAAGACAATACTCAATCAATACAGTAACTACAGAGTTCAGACTCACTTATATAGCCAATGTGGGAGCAAAGCTCTCTTCACCCAAGACTGGACTAGACAGTCAAGAGGAGAAGGTAAAAACTTGCACCACACCACACTCATCACATAGTCCCTCAAAACCTACACCACCAAAACACACACAAAGAAACACAAAACACACACCTACATTCATGGAGGCTCTCAATAAAAGTCTACCCAAGCAACAGGGACCTTCAAAGCAGAAACACAAGCAACTTCCACCCCCCCAACACAACCCAAATGACACATGGCCCACAAACTCAGTGTGCCACTCAACCACAGCCCATAAGGCATAACAACGTACCCAACACTCTAGTCATAGGTGACTCTATAGTCAGGCACACTGATGTTCTACTCACCAGGCTAAACAAGGAGAAAGTTACTGTCAGCTGCCAGGATCCGCCACATAATGCATGCACTCAGTTCACTCCACAACAAGTACAAATATGACTCTGTCATTGTCCATGTTGGTGTGAATGACCTGAGATGTACCTCCATGGACTACATGAAAAGAGACATGGAGGAGCTGTCTGATCTTGTAGCCCAGGCAGGTATGACCCTAGCCCTGAGTAGCATCCTGCCATCACCCAGAATTATACCACAGTACAAGGACAAAATTATTGACTTCAACTATTAGCTAAGCTTCTGGTGTCATTCTAAGGGGATCCAGTATCTGTCTGCCTGGGATGACATGATCAACAAACCACGATGCTTTGCCAGAGATGGCCTGCACCTGTTACCCTTGGGATTCTGGATATGGGCTAAGGATCTTGCCACCCCTATAGTGCCTTTTTAGGCAAGGTTCAAATGACAAATTACCATCATAACAGGTACAAGCAAGCAAAATCTGAGGGTAATGCTACTTAATGCTAGAAGACTAAACCTCAAAATGCACTCACTCGAGGCACTCCTTAAAATGGAGAACATCGACATCTGTGCAGTGACAGAGACCTGGTTCAAGCCTCCAGAGAGCACCCCTGCATTACCAGGCTATAATTCATACTACACCTTTCGGCCACCTAACCTGGACTGAAACACTAAAGGCGGAGGCGTCTCCATATTCATTAAGTATATCCATACCTCCAGGCTAGTTGCTCAGTATAAGTGCAACTAACTCTGGGCAAGACCGCATCCAAATTGTAGCTTGCTACAGATCCCCCACCATTCCCAGGATTCCCACTCGTCATTTCTTGATACACTGGAAAATATTAGGGTACAATCTAACACCATAATAATGGGCAAATTCAACTACCCCACCATTAACTGGGAAAACTACTCATGTACCAACTCTTGTGCTCAACATTTTCTGGAATTCATAAATTCCAACGCCTTGGATCAACTTATCCACACCCCACCAGGGGCAGCAATATCCTAGACCTGGTCATTACCAACATGGGCAACCGGTATTCTACACCAGAGGTCAATTCCTCATTAATCAGATCTGTCCACAAGCAAATCACCCTAGACATCCACATCTCACCCCCACCCCCATTAGAGAAACCACCGTAAAAAATTTCTCCAAAGCCAACTTCATGCTTCTTAAGACAGAAGTAGCAAACTTCGCGACACCCATGCTGACAGACAATAGAGGTACGACTGCTAAATCCTATACAAATGCACTTTATAAGCACTTACACGAGTGCATGGATCATGCAATCCCTAACAGAACCAAGATGCTATCCTCCAAAAAAAGGAAGCCAATCTGGTGGTCCCCTGCAATAAACAAACTCTACAACAGAAGAAAGAAACTGTTGCAAAAAAGAGTAAAATCCCATGATTGGAGGAATTTCATGGTCAGCCTCAGTAAGAAGCTGAGATCCCTCATAAAATCCAAAGCTACTTACGAAAACAAAATTGCCACTGATTCTAAAGACAACCACAAAGCATTCTATAGCTATGTCAAGAATCTCAATGACAACACTCAGATCTGCTCTGAGTTACAGCACATTGGCACTAAATAAAACCAACTGATATTGCAAACATCCTGGCAGATAGGTTCAGTGGTAACTTTTCCCCTCTCTCACCCCCTAAAGGGCCCAAGTCTATACCGGAAGAATGCAAAGTTCCTGTAATCACGGCTGCACAGGTAAAAAACACACTCTCCAAAGCCAAGAACACAGCATCCATGGGATCTGACAACATCCCAGGCTGCGTTCTACATGAACTACAGAACAAACTGGCACCCCACCTAAGTACCATGTTCAGTCATAGCCTCACCTCAGGCTTTGTGCCCACTGAATGGCACACAGCAATGGTTATCCCACTCCACAAAGGGGGAGCCACTACAGACCCCGGGATCTACCGCCTCATTAGCCTGACGAGCCTGGTCTGCAAGGCTATGGAATGTATCATCATGGAACTTATAAACAATGACATTGGTAATCTCCAAACTCTGGACCCTACCCAGTTCAGGTTTGTAAAAGGCAGATCATGTCCCCTTAAACATGATACACTTATTTGAAGCGGTCACCAAAGCTGTAGATGAGGATAAGGTGGTTCACGCAGCCTGTCTAGATCTCGCCAAGGCTTTTGACACTATCCCCCACTCTAGAATTATAGATAAATTATGTATAAATCCCTATGTCACAAGATGGGTTGCCAAATGGCTCACTGACAAAACCCACATTGTGAAAGTAGCAGACTCTAAATCCAACTTCAGACCAGTGACAAGTGGAGTACACAGTGTTCAGTCCTAGGTCCTCTCCTGTTTGGTATCTACTTCTCTGAAGTACAGGCTAACACAGATGTTTTTTGGCTAACAAAGTTCACAGATTATTGCAAACTAGGAGCCATAATCAAAACTCCTAACGATGGGGACATCCTACAAAAGGGCCTCACTGAGACAGATGCCTGGTGTCAAAGCCAAGGCCTCAAGCTCAATGCCAAAAAGTGCATTGTCATCCCTTTTGGTAAAAACTCTGTACCCATGAAATACCACATAGGCGGTAGTCTACTTAACACTGAAAGTGTGATAAGAGACTTTGGGACACAGGTAGACAGTAGTCTCTCCTTTGATGATCATATTGCCACAGTAGTCAGGAAATCCTTCTACGTGGCTCACCTCATCACAAAAGGTTTCTCGTCCAGGAAAAAAGAGGTCATTGTTCCCCTCTACTCATCACTCATTAGAACCATTATGGAGTACAATGCCCCTTTTGGTATGTAACTCACAAGACTGCTACAACAACTGGAAAGGCTGCAGAAATACCTCACAAAGAGGATTACCAGCCTCAAACAGATGCCCTACGCAGACAGTCTGAAAAAACTCCAGCTTTACTCTGTCGCATATCGCCTACTCAGAGGCGATCTCTGCCTAACATACAAAGCTATATCAAACCCAGAGCTGTTGGACATACTCCACTTAAAGAAATCCCAATCCCTCTGAGCTACATGCTCTAGGGACCTAAACCTTGTCACCACAATAAACAAAACATGCTGGAGGGATAGATTCCTGTCCCAGAGACTTTCCATACTCTGGAACAAACTACCTATCTGTATCAAACAAAGCTCCTCATTAGCACTCTTCAAGAAAAATCTTGATGATTGGATGGGAGATAGGTAATTTACCCTGGGGATCACTTCTGTGGCTCTGCTTGACAGGGGCACAGGAAAATAATTTACTTGGGTGGTAAAAGCCAGGGAACTGTTTGGCTAGGCTTATATAGGCCCTAGGGGCAATATCATAGTACCTACCTATGAACCTATGAACAGGGAATAATTTAAGACAACATTGCAGGACAGTCTGAAATAAATACAGCAAATATCTAAAGTAATAGGTTCATAGGTTCATGGGATGATACCAGGCTATTGGCCCAGAGGCCCTTACAAGCCTAGCCAAGAATTTTGCCCATGTTCCTTCAAAGTCAGCACCTATTTCCCCTGTCCAGCAGGGACACAGGTGGGACCCCAGGGATGCATTTTCTGTTTCCCATCCAGTATTCTTCTTAAAGTGGGCTACAGAGGTACACTGCTTGACATGGAGAGGGATTCTATTCCACAGACGGGGAAGTCTTTGGGACACAAATCTGTCCTGCCAACAAGTTCTATTAATGTCACAGACCAGGTTAAGGCCTGGTGTGCTAGTTGCATGAGTGGAGTTTGTCTTAAGGATATGCAGCAACTCCATCAAGACTGGGTCAGAAAAGTTCTTGTATGCCAGACACAGGTCACCTCTGAGCAGTCTGTATGAGACTGAGTAGAGGGACAGAGCCTTTAGCCTATCTGTATAGGATAGGTGATTGAGAACCTGGATTTTCCTGGCCAGGAACCTCTGTGGTCTCTCCAACTGCTGCATGTGTTTGGCAACGTATATGCTGAAGAGGGCATTGTACTCGATAATAGGTCTGATAAGGGAGGAATACAGGGATGTTATGACCTCCTTGCTCCTGGATGAAATATCCTTATTTATGAGGTGGACCATGTAAAAAGCCTTCCGTACAACAGAGGCAATGTGGTGGTCAAAAAGTTATCAACCTGGGTGGCCAAGTCCCTCACAACTGATTTCATGCTTAGTACATTGTTATTAATGTCATAATTAGTTGGGATAACATTATCCCCAAAGGGGATAATGATGCATTTCTTGGCATTCAGTTTGAGGCCATGCTTCTGACACCAGTCATTAGTTTGGGTAAGGCCCTCTTGGAGGATGTTCACATCACTAGGGGAATTTAAGACTGTGCCCAGTTTGCAATCATCTGCAAACTTGGTCAGCCACAGGCCACTGGTTTTGGCTTGCACCTCAGAAAAGTATATCCCAAGCAGTAGAGACCCCAAGACTGATCCTTGGGGTACACCACTTGTTACAGGTCTACTACTAGAGGTAGCTTCCCTTACTTTGACTGAGTAGGTTCTATCAAGTTAGCTACCCATCTGGTAACATACAGGTTGATGCCTAGCTGGGAGGGTTAATATATTATGGCCAACTGAGGAATAGCATCAAAGGCTTTGGCTAGTTCAAGGTAGGCAGTGTGCACCATTTCCCCCTTGTCCATGGCTTTGGTGACTGTTTTAAAGAAGTTGACCAAGTATAACAGGCATGATCTCCCTTTGACAAAACCAAAATGTGTGAGGTCAAATGTTTGGAAGTTTCCAATGTCATTGTTTATAAGGTCCATGATAATGCGTTCCATGGCCTTGCAGATCAGGCTAGTTAGGCTGATGGGCCTATAATTACCTAGGTCAGTGGATGTTCCACCTTTGTGTAGAGGGATGACAGTGGCTGTCCTCCATTCAGCTGGGATGAAGCCGTCGTTCAGGCTTTGGTTGAATAGGGTGTCTAATGGAGCTAAGAGCTCATGCCTGAGTTCATGCAGAATACAGCCAGGGATGTCATTGGGTCTCATGGAGACTTTATTTCTTGCCTCGGAGAGGGCATTAAGAACCTGCTCCATGGTGAGGAGGAGAGGAGTGCAGGTGCTGGGGATGTCCTGGTTTACTGATGGGGAGGACGGGGGGGGTGATGTTTTCACTGAACCTGTCTGCCAGCAGGTTGGCTATATCTATAGCATTTGTGTATTTGGTGTTACTGACCACCACTTCAGAGTAGATTTGGGTGTTGCCTTTGAGATTGCGGACATATGTGAAGAAGGCCTTGTGATTGTCCTTGGTGGATGTGGCTAATTTGGACTCGAAGTTAGCCTTAGAGGATTTCACCAGTGACCTTATTTGCTTGTTCAGACAAAGGAGAGATTGCTTCCAACTTGCCACCTGCTCCTTCTTGGCCCTGGACAGCAATTTATTCCTTCTATGATAAACTATGTTTATTGCTGCTGTCCACCAGACAGGTTTACTCTTCCTTGAGGAAGAAGATTTGGTCCCATCAGGTATTGCTGAATCCATACAACTATGTAAGTGACCGTATAGTTTTTTAGTGTAGGCTTGGACATAAGTGCTAGTTCCAACTGAAGGGATGTTGGCTGTGAAGCTGCTTATACCTGCTCTGAGGAGATTGTAGTCAGCTTTGAAAAATGTATTCATTTGACCCTGACAAGAGGGGGAGGTCAACGGAGATGGTGACTTCAAAAGTGATCATGTTATGGTCTGGTGTGACGGAGGCCACTCATGTTGGTTAGGACCAGGTACAGGATATTTTTACCTCTCACATGGGTGTTGACCAGCTGATCCAATGCATTGGCATTGACAAAGTTGAGGAATCTCTGGGTGTTCATGTTTGGGCTAGAATAGGTCTTGAACTCTATGTTTGGGTAGTTTACATCACCCAGGATCAGGGAAGAGGGGTGAATCTTGATGGATTCAAGTAAGTCTAGATAGGTGGAGTGGGTGTCCTGAGTCATGGCTGGGGTCTGTAGCTAGCTATTATTTGAAAAGGTGTTTTGTCAACAGTTAACTGCACTTGCAGTGTCTCCTGTGCTTCATACCATTTGACCAGCCTGGAGGTATGTATGTCTATGATAAATATTGTAACTCCACCTCCTTTGGCTTTGTAGCCCTCCATTTGGGGTCTGAAAGTATGGTAGGATGAGTAACCTGGTAAGGGTGGGTTGCTCTCCACAACTTTGAACCAAGTTTCAGTGACTGCACAAATGTCAGCATCCTCCAGGGCAAGGAATGCCTGCAATGACTGCAGTTTTATGCTAAGACTCTTAGCATTTAGCAGCATGACCTTTACATTTCTTTTATAAGAATTTGTCATGTTGGTAATTTATTTTGTGCTCATGACTTTGCCTAAAAAGGCACTCTTGGGGAGGCAAGACCCTTTTCCAGAAGTCTAAAGCCCAGGGGAAACAGATGAAGGCCATCTCTGGCAAAGCACCGTGGTCTGTCAATCATGTGCTAGCTTGTGACTGAGACAACAAAGATGCTAAATTCTTAATGTGATTACATCTCTCACATATTGTGTTCCTAGGTGGTAGTAGTAGATGGTTGTCTGTCTCAGGATGCCCATATCAACCAGACTATCAGGAGAAACCACAAGAAATTGTCCGTCCATGGGTATCAGAATCTGTGGAAGAGAGGTCAGGGATAGTAGAGTGGGTACTACCTGAAGAGAGTACCTATAGGTGTGAGTATGGCTGGATAAAATCAATACAGTAGCTGCAGGTGAGGGCCTCACTCACACAGGAGTGCTGGTAAGGGAAAGAAATGCAAATTAGATACTTTTCAAATGGTTAAAACAGCACAGCAGCAAACAAGCATAAACCCATGCAAATGGTGGGTTTAAATACCGCAAAAATAAAGTAAAAAAGAAACACTGGAACTGACCAATCAACTCTTGTCCTTGAGATCTTAGCTAAACATCCTATGCCAGAACAGTTCCAACCAGTTCACTTACTCCCAGTAAGTGAAGGCAGGTCCTGGCCAATACAAGATGGCGTAGCAGAAAACACAGGTATCACACAGACAGATCGGAATACAGCAAAACCTGTAACCAGACTATGCTAAAGATATTTAAACTCTATTTAGGTCAATTTAAAACAGAAGAACAGATACACACAAATATAACAGTAGCAAACAAGAGCAAATTGATTTAAACAAATGAACCAATTAAACAATCATGGGAAAGTGCAGGAAATCAAGCGTATTTAAACCCACAAGCACCAATAATTCCCATAATTGGTTGCAGCTCCCTACTGTAGGCAGAAATGGCTGGAGTTGGAGAAGGCACTCGATTTAGAGCACAGGGCTGGAGCACCCAGGAGTCCAGATTCATGGTATGGCTCCTGGTAAAACAGCATGAGGAGAGACTACTGCAGGGCCAGTACCAGGGCTCTCAGTATAAAGTGGAGGCCTGGTACAGTCTCTCCCGTGACCTCACCAGGGACACTGGTATCCCCCAGACTAGTGAGCAGGTCAGGCATCACCATGCTGACCTGAAGCGGCAGAGAGGTGATCTCTTAGATCAGTGGATCCAAGAATCCAGGCAGATGGCTGATGCCCCAGTACTGAGTAAGTACTCATTCTACTATGCAAATAATGCTTGCCCAGCTTGTATATACTATGGACAGATAATGACTAAATATCACTGTATTTCTCCGACAGCTGCAGATGAATGGGCTGCGAACCATCAAGCTCATGCTGCTATGCTGCAAAAGCTGCATCGCGAGGCAGGTTAGTAATATTCTTGCATGTACTGTCATAACAAATAAATATAACGGTACTAGAAAGTGTTGTACCAGTATAAAAATGCATTGTGTATGGGATGTACTGAATAAACCAGACAATATAGCAGGAAGACTGTCATATAGATTGTGTGGAAAAAAGGTGTAATATCTAGTGATTAAAAGTATAACCCCTGGAGTGCTTGTGTATGTTGTTGCAGTGTTGCATTCTATAAAGAGTACTGTTGTATTAAGCAGTCTTACCCACCCTATTGAACACAGTTAAAATGTGTAGGAAGTTCAGTATAACAATGTTGGAAGTCCCAAAAGGTCAGTCATAGAGAACAACTGAGGGAGAATTAGACAGAAACCATTGGGATGCTTTACACCAATTCCCTGATAGTACAGTGTACTGTGATGTCAATATTTTTACCACACAGAGTAGGGGTTTGAATCCCGGGAGTGGTAGTAAGTTGTATGCATAATTATACCCCACAACTGTACAGAGTTTGCGAGAATGTTCAGATAGAAAGCTGTATGCATAATTAGACCCAACTGTACAGACTTTGCTAGAATGTTCAGATAGCATGCTGTAAGCATAACCATAACCATCAACTCTACAGACTGTGGCAGAATGTTCAGGTAGTAAGCTGTAAGCATAGTCATACCCTTCAACTTTTTTGATCTGTCCAGCATATCCAGATAATTGGCCCAAATCTGCTGGCCAATAACCTGACAAATAAGTGCGATGATCCAAGAAATGTAAGCAGCTTGTACTGACATATAATGGATAGTCAGACCTGAACATATGGAAACAAACCTGTCATTATAGCATCTCACCCAAAGTGTATGACAGCTATTCCAAAATATGTCACATTAACACCTGCATCCTGTCAAGCTTTGACCAGAGTGTGTGCAATAACGGACTGTCAGGTATGTGTATAACATCAACATGGAATCTGGGAGTATGTGTAGTATTTGCCAGGTAGTGTTAACAATGATTTCTCCACAGCTATAACAGGTAAGAGGTGTAGACTGTAGGTACAACACAGTTCGCTAATATACTTGTCCACAAGCATGGAATCTGGGAGTATGTGGAGTATCTCTCAGGTAGTGGTTAACAATGATTTTCTCAACAGCTATAACAGGTAAGAGGTGTAGACTATATGTAAAACACAGTCCACGTATATACTAATCTACAAACATACCATTGTACAAAGTAAGGCCATTGGGTAGTGTAAAATACATGTAAGGGACAGATCACTGCAGTGACTAAGAAAGTTGTGAAAACTACAGGGATATATTATTTGTTAATTGACCTCTCTCTCTCACCCTCAACATATATGCAACAATAACCCAATTACACACCTCAATGGGTACGTGTACACTCCATACTTTTGTTGGGACATATGTCCTATTGGTTTACAAATATTCACATTTGGTTCTATGTATGTGCCATTTTAAAATACCCCATACTGGTGGCCTGTTGCCATCAATGAAACCTGCATGCTGTTGCAATGGCCACTGTTGTCCATATATGCATGTGTTCTGCTTGCTCTGCAACTGTTGTAAATCTGGTGTCTTGGTTTAATGAGAATACCTATGCATGCTGTTATAATTAAACCTGAATGCTGTTGACTGTTACTAACCCATATCATTCTTAAAACTGCAACACCATAGCTCGTATGGGAAGACCTGTCCCAGCGGACCCACCTGTCCCACCTCAGCTGGCCATGGCACCAGGCACCAGCACATCTGGGGCCCAGCCTGGGACCTCCTCCTCTGTTGGCCCTGCACCACCTTCGGGTGTAACCACCACAGGGGATGGGGCTCGGCCCCCCTCCTGGGAGCAGGGGCGGAGAGGTACCTGTCACCTGCCGTCACATCCAGGCTGCGGTGCATAGGTAGCTTGACAGGGAGTTTTGAGACTGGCTACACCAACTTGAGGGCTGCATGGGGCAATTAGAGGGTGAGCCTGCTCCTCCTACCCAGCCTCCAGCACAGCCACCCTTGGGGCCATGAAGGTGCAGTGATAACTGCAAATGGGTGGGGACCTCAGTCCCACTGTTTCCATTTGGGGGATCATGGACTTGCGAGTTCCAAACTCCCCTCCCCGTCCAAGGTGTTTACCCCCCACATGTGTCATACTGCCCCTGTATGCTTCTTATTTGTCTTGTCTGTTAAACTACCCAACTTATCTTCCCAGATATACCTACTACCCCTCCCCAACATCCCACTCTCACCTGAAAAAAAAGGGGGCAATATGCTCCCACAAAACAATTTCGTCCCATACATAACTGTCCATTTTGCACACATTTACACTGGACACATGTAATCCAGTCTAATTGGCATCACAACAAATTATTGTTGTCCTCACCCCCTCCCAGGGGTTTGAGTGTTCAAATCTACCTCCAAATTCAGTGCATATGCAACGCTGTTGCTGTAGAAGAAATGGGCAGCTATGGACCTTCCCTACACCCTTCCTGCACATCCCTGGCTATTTTCCTTACTGTCTTTCCCTCTTTTTTTTTCACCACTTTCCTATCAACCCCCTTTTCTTTCCTTTTAAAGAAATTAGAGCGGGGGTAAGTGGGAATAAGCACTTTTAAGCAGCAGTGAGTGGGTTTAAGCCTGTTTGCACGGGGGTAATTAATGCCTACACAGGTTAAGCAATTTAGAAGCTAAGTGAGTGTACAAAACTGTAACCAGAAGTTAGCACTGCTTACCGTCACGCAAATCTATGCAAACCCGCTTACAACTGCTTAAAAATGCCTTAATCACTCTGCATCCAACAGCCCTTGTTCTGGCCTGCAACAAAAAAAAAAGCCTCTGCTAGGCTCGAACTCAGGATCCTGCACACCATAGAAAATGTGAATTACCACTAAACCATGACAGACATACATAACCCTGCTGTTTTCACAAATGTAGCATCCAGCAATATAATTCAACAGTACAGGAAAAGTATTTATACATGTAGATGTATGTGTGTGTGTGTGTGTGTGTGTGTGTGTGTGTGTGTGTGTGTGTGTGTGTGTGTGTGTGTGTGTGTGTGCGTGTGTGCGTGTGTGCGTGTGTGTGTGTGTGTGTGTATTGATAACTAAATAGATATGTACCTCTCCTTCTCCATATTACACACACACACACACACACATATATATATATATATATATATATATATATATATATATTTATTTATTTATTTATTTTAATTTTGTTTACCGGGAAGGTCCGACTGGACAAGGTCCATTTACAGCGGAGGCCCGGGGAGAAAAGCTCCAGTTACATTAGGATAACACATTACAGAAAATAAGCATCTAATACAATATGTAGGCAATATTATCTATTGAACAAGAAATTTCTAGACGGAAGTGAAAAAGAGTAGACATTTGCAATAATAAAGAAAAGCAATTTACGTATATACATTTAGTTAGCAAAGAGCACTGTCAGATTTTATTAGGTACATGTTTTCCATGTAAAATATTTTGAGGAAATATATTTATTGGGCATGAAAAGACAGATAGAAGTTGGATGTAAAGGTAACAGATTGTGGTCTATGTGATACATGGACAGAGCCAAGAACTTGTGAGATGGGCCTTAAGTGAGTTTTTGAATAGAGTGGTGCTAGCTGCAGAAGTCACAGATGGGGGGAGATTATTCCAAGTTTTGGCTATAGTGTGTGAAAAGAGAGATTTTCATGCTGTATTATTTGCTGAGGTAATAGTGAGGAGTGACTTGTTGGCTGAGCGGAGTGGACGATTTGGAGTGTGGTGGGTCAGTAGATGCCTTAATGCAGGAATTTTATCGGGTTGTTTTAGGATGTTGTATGATAGAACAAGTTGGTGATATAGTAGCAACTGTGGCAGTTCGAGCCATTGAAGTTGTCTGAGAGGTATGCAGTGATGGGTTCTAAATGGGGTGTTTTTGGCAAACTTGGCAATTCTGTTATAACAGGACTCAAGTTTGTCTAGGTCAGATTTCCTAATGTAAGTGAGAATTGGGGCTGCATACAGTAGTGTAGATAGGAGATGGGTTTGAGCTAGGGTGACTTTAGCTTGATTAGTTAGAAAGTTCTTTTGCCTGTATAAGGAACCCATTTTTTTGTGTACCTTGTTTATAGTTTGAGAGATGTGGATGTTGAAGTGGAGGTTGTTGTCTATTTCAATGCCAACGAGCTTGGTGTGAGGGGAGGGAGAGATGATAGTACCATTGGCGGAGGAGATGGAGAAGACAGGAATTGTTTTTGATTTGTTTGGGGTAAAAAGTAGTAGTTTGGTTTTGTTAGGATTTAGGATAAGTTGTATGTTAGTTATCCATCTTTCTACTGAGGTGAAGGACTCTTGGGTGAGGTGCTGTAGGGAGGTCAGGGATGGAGCTGAGCATATAAGGGTGGAATCATCTACATACTGGATTAGTGAGGCATGCAGGCTACTTTTGTATAGGTTATTGGTAAATATTGAGAAGAGAAGAGGTCCTAGTATGGAGCCTTGAGGTACACCAATGGTGGTTGGGAGCAGAGATGATAAAGCTCCTTGCCACTGGACAGCTTGTTGTCATTCTGATAGGTAGCTTTTAAACCAAGCAATAGTGTTTGGGGTGAAGGCTAGGGAGGTGAGGGTATTTATTAGTATGGAGTGAGAGACCATATCAAATGCTTTGGAAAGGTCAAGGAATATGGCTGATACGAATCTTTTGTTATTCCTGTGTTGGTTAACTAGGTCTGTGAAGGAGAGTAGGGCAGTGGTTGTACTGTGGTGAGGCAAGCCATGTTGTGTGGGAGAGAGGATATTGTTTACGTTTAGGTAGTGCATGACTTGTGAGTGTATGCATTTTTCTAGTATCTTTGATAAAGGTGACAGAATAGCAATGGGTCGATAATTTGAGAAATCATAGGAGGTGCCTCCCTTATGAAGGGGAATGATATAGGAGACTTTCCACAGATGAGGGATATATGACTCCTGTATAAAGCGGTTGATAAGGATTGAGACTGGGTAGGCTATGGAGTTGGCTGCCATTTTTAGGAAATGTGCTGGTAGCCCATCTGCTGCAAGGGTGGTGGGTTTAAGTTTTAAGAGATGTTTCTTTATTGTAGAGGTTGGGATAGGTGAGAAGGTAAGAGGAGCAGAGTTGTTAGGTGCTGTAGGGATGGGTGTGTAGTTATTTTTGGCTAGTTGAGTGGATAATGAGTTAATGGATTTTGTAAAATGTTGGTTGAATTTTGAGGCTATTTCGGTAGTTGTATCTGTGGAGGTTGCAGTGGGAGAGGGTGTGGTGTTTTTTCCTGGTTTTAGTAGGGAGTTAATTGCATGCCAGAATTTTTGTGGGCTGTTGGAGTATTTGTTTTGGATGTTTAGGTAGTAGTTTTGTTTGTCTAACTTAGTTTGCTGTTTAGCCTGGTTTCTAAGATGTAGATAGTTTTGTCTAGAAAGACTAGTGTTGTTTTTCTTCCAGGTTTTCCATGCCTTATCTCTAGATTTACATCTATATATACATATATATGTATCTGCATACCTGTGTGTGTGTATGTATCTTAGGAAAGTTTATTGCTTATATATATTTACGTATAGATATATACTTAAATATATTTACGTATAGATATATACATATGCATACATCTATATATATATATATATATATATATATATGTGTGTGTGTGTGTGTGTGTGTGTCTGTGTCTGTCTGTGTGTATGTGTGTGTGTATATATACAGATATATATCTCTAGATATAATAGAGCACATAACAAAGGCATATATGCCCACAGGCACCGTAAATGGTGGTGTGGGGGCTCAAGCAACATATGTCTTACACGTATCAATATCCCCTCCCCAGCCATGCCACCTATATGATGTGAGGCTGGTTTTGATAACATATCATACAGTACAGTCTGGCTACCATAGTGAATGTACAATGTGCAAGCAATAAACTTTCCTAAGATACATACACACACACAGGTATGCAGATACATATATATGTCTATATATATATATATATATATATATATATATATATATATATATATATATATATATATATATATCTACACACATATATATATATATCTACACATATATATATATATATATATATATATATATATATATATATATATATATCTACACACACATATATATATATATATATATATATATATATATATATATATATATATATATATATACATATACGTAACTACACATGCACACACACAGTGGTATGTCTAGGAAGATACATATTTAGAGGGTGTACACCACACTGAACAGCCAGTATCCTACAGTTGCAACCTCATCAGATGGACAGTGTATGATTCACCCATACAAAAGACAATTGTTGCCTGAAACATATACCCACAGAGAAGTCAAAGTATGTAACACCTCACACAGGTGTGCATATGTTTTAAAGGTTTATGTGTGTACTATTACAGTTTTATATGCCATGTCATTTTGCAGTTTATACCCTGAAATACATACAAACAAATCAATGCAACTGTCAAACAGATCATTTAAAACAGTAATCTGAAAGCATAACATATGTTGCTGTCCAGGCCAAGTCCTTCAAATACTTCAACAACAATAAATACTGACTGGGCCACAGGATAACAATCAATCAACAGTAAGTAATGCAGATGTATAGTCCAGCATCCTCTAACTACAATCTGTACCCAATCCCTAGGGAGAAAATACCTAAGTTGACACAATGGGATGCATCTGTTACATAATGCATAACTGAAACCATCACAATTGAGCTGACAAACAGAAAAGGCTTTATGACAGTAATCAGTAGGCCAGCAATGTTCACAAGGTGGAATGTATGGAAATGTACAGCCATATACCTTAAGTCAGCTTACTACTGATATACCTCACATGTTGTAATACCCTAGGTTAATTATGGTGCTCCCTCCCCCCCAGACTGACTTACAGGTGCATATAACACTGTTACATACACTGACCTCTACACTGCAGAGGGGCACACATGTGTTGTGCAGATGAAGGCTACATATACATGGACCCTACCCCACAATATGTGTGGGGGCCACAACAGCACTGGAATGATGGTGGGAATGGCAGCATGACATAATCACTGGCCACCACATAATAACCCCTTACTGCATGTCATATCGACAAAGCCTGGTGTGTTGATGGAGGACAGAGACTGGTACACCGGCTCATATGTGAAATAGTGTTGCCATACACTGAGCAAGTTGCTGTTGTCACAGGATAGTCTGCAACATACCCTTAGATAGGAATATGAACTCAAACACAAATGAATGTATCCACCTACTGATAGCACTCAGCACACACACTGCCAGTGATATATCTGACACAAGACCTGTGTGGTGGGCAGACAAAACACAGGCCCACATTTGAGAGCTATGCAGACAGACTGCAGTCCATGTTAAACTAGTATGTACACACAAACCCTGCAAAACTGGTGCTATACAATGCATATACCAACACTACTCACACTCTGTCTGTAGTTCTGGAACCTTAGACAAATATGTAGCAGCCCTGAGACTGCAAGTCCTCTTCTGAGAGGTATTGCTACCTGCTGTCTGTAACACTGCTACCCACACGCAGGAAGGATGTCCACCATACAGGAAAGGTAAAGAGACCACGCCCAAATGATGTAAGGATTTATAGTAGTGGGTTGCCATGATAGAGGTAATTGAAACTACTACACAGCATGCTGTATGCAGGTAGCAAATGGAGGACACTGACTGGTGCAGAGGCCATCATCTGATCATGTGCTTCACCTACAAAAGCCTTGCTGCAATATATTCAAAGCAGCTCATTCCAGCTACTGGAGAGAGAGAGAGAGAGAGACAGAGACATACACACACACACAATCTCAAAGTTGTGTCTTTCAGCTTTTCCCGGTTAGGGGTTGCCACAGTGGAACTCTGGTCTGCTAATGATTGGCAGTTGATTTTTACATGCTGAGTTGCCGGCCCTAATGCACAACCTTCAACGAAGGTACGGCCATTCATGCATGTCTCCACAGTAGACGCTCTAGCTGAGAATCGAACGGGAAACGTCTTGCTGTGAGGTGACAATGCTACCGCAGCACCACCACCGCGGATACACACACAATCTCAATAAATAAAGAAAAATAGCTGTAGGCTAAGCCAGGAATAAAAACAAAGTTTTGAACAGACATCACTCACATAACAGGTATGTAAAGTATATATGCATGTAATTGACTGTAGTACTTGGGCCGTAATAATGGGATAGATGATGTTGAATGATTTATATGTGCCAGCAGGTGTTGTTGTTGTTGCAATGATGTTCAGGTGAACAAATGCTATGGACACTAGAGTATGTTCCTGTGGGTGGTAGGCCATACTCATCGACTGTGCAGAGCAGCACTGACTGACAAGATGTAAACCATCATAGTGTGTGTTGTGTAATAGAAAACATGTCTAGTAGTGTGGCCAATAGCCAGTGGTGGAGGTAATGGCATAATGATGGATATGTGGACTCCAGAGCCCACCACTTGCAGGATACTCAGGTTAATGTGTAATGTAGCATGCTGAAAGGCAATAGGTGTGCAATAGGTGTACCTGCAATCTGTCCATGTATATACCCCCCCTTAATGTTAAGCTGTGTCCATATGTGGCACCTGTCTGTGTTGTAGCAAGGCAGAACACTCCAGCTGTGCAGGAAGGAGAGTCAGAGATTGTGGACCTGATGTCTGAATGTACCCTATATATGTATAGATCTACAGATCTACAGACACCTACATGTATATATAAACACATATATACAGCATAATATATATCTATACATATATAGAGATATATACATGTCTGCGTCTACATATATACAAGCACACACACATATGTACACACACATATATATATATATATATATATATATATATATATATATATATATATATATATATATATACACACACACACACACGCCCAGTATTTTGAATCACACTGCTGCATGCTATGTAGGAGGGGATATCACACATATCAATCCACACAAATATACAGCAGTAAATGTGTGCAACATGGACAGGTATGTCACTTGTGAAATCCTTTTTGGGACCACATTGTACTTATCGGTGAAGGTGGGATTGTTAATCTGGGTAAGGATAGCAGGTATATTTGTGGAGGTGGGTTGGTAGATAGAGAACAGAGCCTACAGGGGTGGTATATGACACATGTGGTGGGTAAACACACTGGATGGTGAGTGTCATATGCAATATGGAAGCTATATGAGCCCCCATATGGAAACAATGGGAACAAGGCTCCCACTCATTACCAGTCACAACAGCAGTTGCACAGACCTGAAGGTGCCTTGGCTGGAGGCTGAGCAGGAGTAGCATATGGACCATGCGAGTGTGTACTGAAGGCTTCAAGGTTCTGTAGCATATCCCCCTGGTTTGTGTGTAGCTCCCTATGCACCAAACCCTGGACCTGACCACAGGTTACAGGATCATGTCTGTGTATGCCCTCAGAGGGGGACACACCACCCCTTGAGGAGGTTCCACCTGAAGGTAGTGCAGACCAGTAGTTGAGGAGGCCCCAGGGTGGGTCATGCAAGTAATGTGGTCTGGTAACATGGCCAGATGAGGTTGGAGAGGTGGCTCTGCTGCCAAATATCCCCCTAAACATGCTATTGTGTCACTGTTATAGAACATACGTGGGTAGTAATATTCTACACAATCCCTGAACATGTCCAAAAGCATGCATAGACATACCTCCCAACTGTCCCGAATTACTCGGTTTTTACCGAGTTTTGTGGTCCAAGTAATGGGGTGCCACGATTCCCGAGTGGCACCCCTTCATTTCCGATTTTTTTTCCCTTATTTATTAGTTTTTTTATTTTTTGCGCTTTAGCTGATGTCATCGCGTGTGCGATGACGTCATCTCATCAGGGCTTCCAGCCTGTCGGAAATGAACTTGCAGCGCATGCATTTCCGGGTCTCTGGCTGTTTCAAAATGCTTTGCGAGCGGGAATGAACCAGTCGGAAAGGTAAGGAAGGAGAAGGCGACACGAATGGAAGGGATTTATTTTATTTACAAGGCTCGGAAATGAACCAGCTGGAAAGGCAAGGAAGAATTTATTTGATTTAGAAGGTGACACGAATGGCTCGGCTCAGAAGACAAATGGATTTTATTTAGAAGGCTCAGCTCACGGAGAGGAAGGAAGGATTTATTAGTATGGAAAGGTAATCTGAAAACTGTGTGTGTGTGTGTGTGTGTGTGTGTGTGTGTGTGTGTGTGTGTGTGTGTGTGTGTGTGTGTGTGTGTGTGTGTGCATGTGCGTGTGTGTCTGTATTAAAAAGTTACTGTCTTTTTAATACTTCTAGCTAGCTTAGATCCTTGGTGGCTAGCAAAAAAAAAAGACTTAATATTTAGCCTGGATATTGCTTAACCTTTTAAAGCTGGATCTTTCTCATGGGCTTTTTAGGTGTCAATAATGCAAGGTGCACATCCAAGAAACCATTAAGGTTTGTGAGCCAATGTGCTGAGCAAAAAAATAACCTTGGATTTCTGTGCCTTATGGAAACAAGATTGGATACCCTTTCTACCTTTCTTTACAATGGTGCAAACACAGGTCTGTGGGTTCCATCAGTCTGCATTTGAAAATTTAAGGTATATTTATTAAAATAACTAGTTATTTAGAGATATTTTCTTATTTTAATAGTCACTACCTACATGATGTCATTGCCATATATAGAATTAATGATCATTAAGCCAGCTAAAATGGAAGCAAGGTAACAGTGTCATGATGTCATTGGAGAGAAAAAGTGCCTGACTTACAGTGTATGCAGTACAATATGCAGGTTCACGTATTTAAAGTTTAATGTACGCTTTATAAACATTTGGTCTACAGTTTCTTCAGTGAGTGGCTAAGATGAGAACATTTATTAATAAAGCACTTTGTTTTCAGATCTTTTTCTCCATAAGCAGACATCTGCTCTGTTGATAGAGTAAATAATTTGAAGCCAGACACTTCAATAATGCAGCATCTGTACTTTATTATTTGTATAATACTGTCCACAAGGGAACAGTTATTGTAGCTACTAACCCTCAGATGTGGTGTACAGTTCTGTTAGTGAGTAATCTAATCTGGTTGTATTTTGCACTATAACTTTAACCTGTGCAGATGTAAATAAACTAATCGCCATGTATTTTTTTTTTGATGAGCATGACTTTGTTTTTTCATACACTGAACTGCCCTTTCATTGTGGATGCAATTAAACCTTCCCTCTTTACTATCCTGTAGTTAGCAGTTATCTCTAAAATCAAACTCAGTAGGTAGTAAGCAGGTGTATTTGGGGAAAAAAATCTTCAGACAGTAGCCTGGATGTTGTGAGGTTATGTGACATAAAAATACATGCAGAAGTGTAATCTGAGGAAACTGCTTAAATTCTGTATGTAAAGCACTGTGATTATTTGCTTCTAAATGGTTTTAACTTTCTGTTTTTATACACACATTGGGAGTTTTCTTCTGAAATAACTGTTCCTATAAGATCATTTCTCCCATGTAACACACTTCATTTAAAATGCCTTTGCACAGTGCAACATTACCTGTATTACTGGATCTATAGTTTAGTAAATGCAGTTGTATTACTTTTAACTCAAGTCATGAAAGAAAAGGGTCCTTGGACCAGTTTACTTATCCAGTTAACACATTTAAAATGTAAAATAAAAGTGGTGAACATTATATAAGACCTGCAGCAGGCTAGATACCGTTGAACATCTGATTCTGGTAAAACAATTTTTTTTTTTTAAATATTTTTATTCATTTCCAAAAACAAGAAAACATGAATGCAGGTTATTTATGACAATGAAGTATTTACAAATTATTTAAAAAGGTAGGCTAAAACCTCTAAACAGATATCAAATATTAAAACCAAAATAAAGTATTTACAAGGGTGTCTATTGTTGACATATAATTGACTTTCTATACAATTGTTTCCTGATTATAATCTGCTGCAGTCATTATTCTCCAGTATTTCAGTTACTTTTTGCCATGCTACGTATAATTATGTCGTTCTTTCAGTTCTTCCTTTAATAGTGTTCATTTCCAATTGCGATACTGCTGACACCATATTCATGAATTGCTTAAAAGTTGGAGAAGCTTTGGATTTCCAGTTTGATGTATTGTTCTTCCTTGCAATAGCTAGGAGAGTCCATAAGATTACATATTTTGTTCTTGGCACACAGTCGGTACAGGTGCATTAAACAAAATAATAGATTTGGAAATCTGGAATTTATCATTGAATAGTAAAACAATTTTTTAACAACTAGTCTTTGCATTAGTAAAGCAGTATGCACACATTAGTGTTTATCATAAATGGGTGAAATAGCCAGGTAATGGGACATTTGAATGGCTGCAGGGGGACTCTGGTGCCATATTTTGGTTGTCTGTTCTTCAGTTTGCATTTGAAAGATGGTATCCCACAATCCCATTGGAGTGGGTGAGGTTACATAATTATGTATGCAACTTTTATGTTAATCAGCGTACAGATTTGTACCTATTTTTTTATGGGCCTTGTCCAGATTTTTAATGTTTCCAGGTTGAGAGGTATGTGCATAGATATTCCCAATAACACAGAATGTCAGATGTGCAGCAATCACATAGCAAGCATACCACATGCATATATGGAACCATAGTGGCCCTGACAATGCTATGCAGGTGAATAGTCTGTAACACACCAGCAATGACAGTGTCCACACAGGGAACATGGCCACAGACACATAGCATAAAGTGTGTTACAATACAATACATATATATCCCACTGTTAGTTAAGGTGTGCCATACCTATTAAGTTGTGTGAATAGTTTGTTGTTGCAGATTTTGGGGGGGGCAGAAATGTGTATTAAGAACTTTGGTAACCTTGCTGTATGATTTGCTGAGACCTGTTTCCATCTTTATGTCTTTCAGGCAAGATGTCCTTAGGGCGGCTTCCATCATATTCCACAGAGGAAATGGAGATCATCCTCAGCTACCTCAGCAATCACTATGCATTACTGTTTGGCAGGCATGCACATGAGCAGCAGGAGCGGACCACCCTGTGGAATGACCTCATCCACAGGGCAACGATGTTGGACACCATAACCAAAGTTAGGAGCAGATCTGGCATTGTTACTCTGACCTGTTTCTCAATGCCTGCAGGCATGCTGCTGCTGCAGTATGGGGTGGGGGTCACCTCGCAACAGGGGGGGATCATGCAACCCATCACCCCCTGACACATGTGCAACAGCTCCTCAGCAGCCTAGGGGCACCTGACCATACCAATGTACAACAAGTATCAGACAGCATTTTGGAGATGGGTGTTACCCATACCCCACCTGAGGAGTGTGCAGGTAAGGCCACAGGGAACATCAGTAGACCACATGTGCATATGCATCTGCATCTGTATAGGTGGAGCATCTTCATCTTCATTTGGCTTTTCCCAGTTAGGGGTCACCACAGTGGATCACCTGTTTCCATTTCTTCCTGTCCTCTGCATCTTGCTCTATCACACCAACCACCTGCATGTCCTCTCTCACCACATCCATAAACCTTACCTTAGGCCTTTATCTTTTCATCTTACCTGGCAGCTTCATCCTTAGCATCCTATTCCCAATATACACAGCATCCCTCCTCAGCACATGTCCAAACTAAAGCAATTACACCTCTCTGACTTTGTCTCCAAACTATCCAACCTGAGCTGACTGTCTAATATACTTATTCCTAATCCTGTCTACCCTTGTCACACCCAGTGCAAGTCTTAACATCTTTGACTCTGCCACATCCAGCTCTGATTCCTGCCTGTTTCTCAATGCCACTGTCTCCAACCCATATAACATAGCTGGTCTTACTACCCTCTTGTAGACGTTCCCTTTCACTCTTACTGGTACTCGTCTGTCACAAATCACCCACTCCACCCTGCCTGTACTCTCTTCTTCACCTCTCTACCACACTCGCCATTACTCTGAACTGTTGATCCCAAGTATATGAACTTATCCACCTTCGCCAACTCTACTCCCTGCATCCTCACCATTCCTCTATCCTCCCTCTCATTCACACACATATATGCTGTCATAGTCCAGCTGACCTTCATTCCTCTCCTCTCTAGAGTATATCTCCACCTCTCCAGGGTCTCCTCAACCTGTTCCCTACTCTCACTACATATCACAATGTCATCTGCAAACATCATAGTCCACAGGGAATCCTGTCTGATCTCGGCTGTCAACCTGTCCATCACCACTGCAAATAAGAAAGTGCTCAGAGCTGATCTTTGATGTAGTCCCACTTCCACCTTAAATGCATCTGTCACTCCCACTGCAGATCTCACTGCTGTCATACTACTCTTGTACATTCGCTGTACCACTCTTACATACTTCTCTGACACTCCCGACTTCCTCATACAATACCACAACTCCTGTCTAGGCACTCTGTCATATGCTTTCTCTAAGTCCTGAAAGATACAATGCAACTCCTTCTGACCTTCCCTGCACTTCTACATCAACAGTCTCAGAGCAAACTTTGCATCTGTAGTGCTCTTTCTTGGAATGAAACCATACTGCTGATCATTAATAATCACCTCCCTTCTTAAACCAGCTTCCACTACTCTTTCCAATAATTTCATGCTGTGAATGATCAATATTACCCCTCTGTAGTTACTACAGCTCTATATATCACCCTTATTCATATAATCCAGTACCAAAACACCTTTCCTCCACTCCTCAGGCATCCTCTCACATTCCAAGATTCCATCAAACAATCTGGTTAATCATGTCACCGCCATTTCCCCTAATCACCTGCAAGCTTCCACAGGTATGTCATCTGGACCAACAGCCTTTCCATTCTTCATCCTCTTCATAGCTATCTGTACCTCTGCCTTGTAGAGCATGCATATTTGATATGTCATAACTATTGTTTGTTGATGCATAACAGATGTGCATACGTGCTAGTATTGTGGACTTGTACTGTTGATGTACTGTAATGCTGCACCCACCCTGTAGCAATGCCATAGCTATGGCCATTAACACTGCATCTCTCACACTCTTATGCAGGTCCCTCCACTATATCACCATGGCAGCAGCCTGTAGCTGATGAGTATGGTTTATATTGATGCTTGACAATACACCGAGCATGTACTGACTATGGTATATGCCATGCACACATCTAACACACCTACCCTTAATGCATGCTGTATATGTTCACATATTATTGCTGTTACATGCACTGCGTCACAGTGGTGACCATGATGGGGTATTGGAAAGGTATGTCAGACACCTGTGGGATAAGTAATGTCCTGTCATTGTGAAATTTGTCCACAGGGATTAACATAATGGTGGCACACACAGACTACAGTAGGGACACGTGTGAAACATCACCCCTGTACAGTGCACCAACAGTTATATACCAGTATTACAATGGCAACTGTTACAGATGTACACTATGCCATAATGTATTAGTGTGGTCCACATTATTAGCTGGGACTTGACTGTAACATGTGCTGTTCAGCGTATGGAACACTGCAAACTGACACACATGTGTAGCCCATACTTGTCAAGCATCTGCAAAAAGCCTGAAGATGGGGAGGGGATGTCAGCATGACACACCAGTGCACTGCAGCAGGGAGCCATAAGGATGGTAAGAAAGGCAGCATCTGCACACAGACTGGGTCAGTAACTGTGGCAGACATAACTCTACGCCCACAGAAATAGTGAGGGCAGTGTGTGATCACCAAGGGGTGTGCATATCAGTAGACCTTCCAATCATGCAGAGTTGGGAAACATGTGTAGGGCAGACTGACCATACACAAGCAAATGCAGATGGGCTAGTATTCCCCTGACAGGAATAGTGACTGCTGTAATACACATAACAATGGGTGCAACAAAACATCATGATAATCGTGTGCACAAATAGGCACACACACACGACTGTATGCAATGTGGTTAGCATCTGCACACCTAAACACCTTTAGTAGACACTGCATGTGGATGTACAGGACATATGGCACATATCAGGCTCGTGTACTGTTAATATATGTAGCGATGTTGTCCCATGGCAGATCAAGGAATGGTACATCACATCAATAAGAGTGTGTAGACTCCCCATAGCCACAGTATGATCTGGCAGTTGTCTGTGTAATACTGTTGGATTGTTCATACATGGTCTGCTAATGTTGAGCGCTGTAAACTACACATCAAGCATTCACAACTACCATCTGACCATGCATCATCCCAGGTATGTTTTGCTGGAAAACATAGGGTCTGTGAGCATTACAGCTGATATAACTGACACAGTACTACACATTCAGCAATGGGATGTACACCTGTGAGTTGTGGTGTACAGTACATGGCAGGGTGCATAACAGGTGCACAACAAAACTGTGTACATGGGTGCAGTGTTCCCCAGGGGAAGGGGCATCACCTACTAACACAGGCCATGCCTCACACACATGTATACTGTTGCTAGTATGGATTGACTATAGTTGCACTACATGCTGTTGTGTACCATATATTATGCATGTTGACAGATGGGTAATGGGAGGACTGCGTGTGTACTATCATTGTGCAACCTCACCTGTATGTATGTCTGTGTGTGTGTGTCTCTCTGTGTGGGTGGGTCTTCATGTTGTCTGTAGGTTCAATGTGGTGTAGAGGAGGGAGGATGTTGCATGTAGGATGTGTGTGTGGTTGTGTGGGTGTCCATGTATGCACACATGTGACTGTGGAGTTTATGATATGGCAGTACTTCCCTTTGTGATAGTGCAGTACATGAACATGGACTGACACAAGACACAACAGGAATAGTTGTTTGATATGTAATCACAGGACAGCTGATGGTCTAATAAGGTCTGTAGCATGGGAAATGCATTGGGAGGGAAGGTAGATACCTGGTATACCCTCAATATCGCATACAGCAGAGAGGTGAATGACGACCCATGTAGGCAGCACTACAGATGCATTGGGGAATTACTAGACAACAGCAGGGAGTGTATACATATATCACAGTTATCACATGAAAGGTTGATTGAGCAGCATGTCAGGCATGTACTGAGCAATGCCTACACATGACACTACAGTGTGTGACATTATGGAGGGAACATATCAACCTCTCACATATAGGGGCCAAGCTCACAAAGTCCCAATATACACAGGGTGAACACTGAATGACAGTAGTAAGGCCATGTAAACAGTACTACACTCAGGTCATGGAGTTAATGGAGTAACAGGTCTTGTGTTGTGGCAACTTTTGTAGGCATTTAGAGGAATGAGATGTTAATTAGTGACATTAATGAGTGTATGTCACCAGGCATGATGCATGATGGGCAACTTAAGGGAATATATGTGGGACTGTCAGTAGCATCACAGATAGGTAGGTATTAAGGTGGAGTGTGTGTGTGTGTGTGTGTGTGTGTGTGTGTGTGTGTGTGTGTGTGTGTGTGTGTGTGTGTGTGTGTGTGTATTGTTATGTAATGCTGGACAGGTCTTAAAGTGTGTTTCCTTTTATCTCCCACAGGTGGCAAGGTGGGTCAGCAACCTGTTGTTGCTGTGCACGCAGACACTGACAATGATGAGACCATGATTGAGGCACACATGGGTTTGTCAGGGGTCGACACAGTGCCAACATTTGACATCCCTCTCTTAGCCACCCCACCCGCACACACAGTTTCAGTGCCTATACATACCCCATTACCAGTGGCCATAGCTGAGTGACAGTTGGCAGTTAGTGGCAGTGCACAGGGTAGTGTGGTTACCATGCCAGCTGTATCTGTCCACATCAGGCATAGCAAGATGTCCAGCAGGCCACCACATAGGTGGATGTACCAGGGTGCTCATGGTAAGGCTGCTGGTCATCCTGCCCCTGGCAGAAGTGCCACAACTGGTACCACCAGGTGCATGCTTCAGGCTGTCAGTGAGGCAAAGACACATATAGAAATGTACAACAGACAGGGCCTGAAGCTGCAGAGGGCTGCCTACTCATCTGTAAGTGGCAACATCTGTGAACTTGCTGCTGCCCTCCGTGAACAGAACGAGATCATGGATAGGTGGTGGGGTGAGATGATGGGCCTCTTCGGCCGTGGTATGTCTGTGCTTGAAAACCTTGTGGGAGTGGTGCGATGGCCACATGGATGTAGATCAGAAACAACATCTGATGGTCAACGTGGATGTGTTAGGACGACAAGCCGTACTGGAAGTAGTAGCCCCAGAACATCACTGGGGGTGCTGTCCACACCACACCAAAGCAGGCCTCATGCACGTGGCCCTGGACAGTCCCAGGCAGGACATGGTTCCAGCGGACATCTGTCATCATCAGGGGAGAGCAGCACCTTGAGGCCTGTACCTGCACATGCCCATGGAACCCTTGGCAGGCACAGTCAGCATGTCTGTGGCCAGAGGTGGTGAACTACACACCCTGCCAGGTATGGGCTTCAGCCATTCAAAAACACCTGTATGGGCAGCCACATGGCAGAAATGTGTGCATGCATACCCACACACTATACAAACACATGTAGGGCAACCCTATACCAACATACACCACATCACCACACCCCATCCAAATAATTAAACCCCTCACCCACACACATGGTATCAAATGTATGGACCATCCTCGGCCTCTGGCAAATCAGCAACACACCCTGTGCATATGATGATGCCTGTGCCACATCCCTGCCATCCATAACATCGATGCAGGGACAGGCTAATATGGTTATGATGCACACAGTGACTGTAATACAGTGCAGCAATGTACTGCAGTGTAACATGTTGTCTGGAGTAATGTGTAATGCACACATGCAAGGTAGTTTAGCCATCCAGCTATGATGCATGTCAGCTGTTAGTAACACTGGATGATTGTGATCTCCATAATGTTATCCATTTGTGTTGTAGGTGTACATGTGTCAGCAGGAGGATGGTTTGCAGTCATTTTCCACAAGGGTTATGGCACTGTGGTGACACCATGGCTGTGGCTTATATTATTATGCACATATGTCACAGGATTGTCTAACAGTTATTGCCTGTGCCAGATAGACAGGTGACCCACTGGGACATGTATAATATGCTACCGTATGTAGACCCATCCACATACACGCACACTCTTACATGGCAACTCTGTGACTAGACCCCTACCTAGGTATGTAGTGCTACTGAACTGTGTGGCTTTCATTGCACACAGCAGACAACATTTAGGGTGAGGTGTGTACCAGGTTACATGCTACATGCAGAGCATCCACAGACATATACAGTATGGTAATGGTGTATGTAATGGTTGTATATGGATAACACATAGTGTGACATACCATTATACACACATTGACAGACACATAACAGGCATACACACATCCGAGGGACCTGGGCCTAGTGGTGCTAACTAGTCCATGTGTCCAATGTGTCACAGGTAGGCTGCACACAGCACATGTGTAACTGGGCTGTATTGTGGTTTCAGTTACCTGTATGGTTGATGGTGACAGTGGTCACCATAAAGTGGTATATGGGGCATATACCAGGTGTACCATGGTGTATTGGCAGTGTACACAGCACCCACATCCCCCAGTGGTTATTGTATGCACTGGAACCCATGATGATACTCTGAAATACCAACTATCACACATTGCCCATGACTGCAATACAATCCATTATATATCACAACAGTGGTACTGCAGGGATATGCACCTAATGCAAATGCCACAGGCATAGTAGTGTGTTGCATTGCCATGCCTCACCTTTGGGGGGGGGGGGGCGACAACACTATCTGTACTACTGTGTGGCAAGGTGTAGTGTAATAGGAGTATGTGGCCTCAGAATGGTGTACCCTACAGATATGCAGACATGCACACATACACACACTTGCCAGACCTCAATGGGTTTCACATGCCAATCGACCCATTTGTACAACACTGTTGTGCTGGTAATGCATGGCTCATGTAGCCATTAGGGTGAGGAGTGTAAAAGGGTACATGTCATGTCCAACACAGCAGCAGCAACATTTGACTATGGCAATGAGTGTTGAGGTGGTTGTGAAGGCCGTCATGGAGTTCCAACCTACAGGTGTACTAACACACAGACACTGCTATCCTCAGTAATCCACACATACACATGTGTCAGTACTGTGGTGCATTGCTGTAGGCGGTCATAGCTGTGTCCATGGCTATTGTCCATGATGAGATGGGTTATGTAGGGGTTGTGTGTACATTGGTATCATGCTACCTGCCATGTGCCAGCAGACAGTCTATCGAAAGACACCACTTTGGTGACCATCAGGGTGAGAGTGACATGCATCAGCCAATCCTCGGGGTGCCTTCTGCACATGGCCACTGAGGTGATCCAGTTGAAATGTATGCAACATGTATTACAACACATGCTTAGTGCCTGTGTTGGAGACTTGTACCCAAGCACGTTCTGTTGACTGTGGTAGTGTAGTGTAGGTACCCATGGCTGGTGGTCCATACAGGTTGTTGTCTCCTATATGTGCCAGTTAGTACACAGCTGGGCAGACTTGTCAGTGTCAATCAAGCATAGGTTGTCTGTAAATATCCCAGCTGGATACCTGCCATCTATACATCTGTAGAGGGACTCATAGACATCAGCTTGGCAAGTAGCTATGCAGTAGGATGAATGTGTCGACAGATGGATGTTTGGCAACAATATGTATGCCAGTACTAAATGTTGTATCCCTCACTAACATGTTTTGTACAGACAGTACTCTACAGTGGCATTCCACATGTCTGATCATTATCCATTAGGGGATATACATGGTGACACAGCTCACACATCAGGAACATGAGACTGAGGCCTCAGAGTCCAGCTATGCCTGCAGGTGTGCTTGTTGTCAGTAGTACTTTTAGCACTCTACCCTTGGCTGGGATAGTACTGTCAAAAGTAGTACCACCATTTTACACTAAATGCCAGTGTGATAGCATGTACCCTGGGTTACTACCCCTGCACGTAACATATTCATATGGATAACAGTGCTGTGCACATCTCATATACTTGTGTGTCCCAGACATGACACTTCCACCCCCTGCCACTGTAATGACAGCACATAGACACATTTATTATACATGGCATTACATGCATTTATTACAGATGTCAATACCCAGGGTTTGACATGGCCTTGTATTTTAAGCAGAGATTGTCTCTGAGTATATAATATGCCACAGAGTATAGCTGGAGGTTTTTGAGATGGTTAGCATAGGGCATGTGCTTTAGGCCTGTGATACTTTTAGTGATGTATTTCTGTGGCCTTTGCAGCTGTTGTAGATGTCATGTGAGGTACATACCAAATGGGGCATTATACTCTATAATGTGTGTAATGAGGGATGAGTACAGTGGAACAACTACCTCTGTTTTCCTGGATGAAAAGCCCATTAGTGATGAGTTGTACCACATAGAAGGATCACCTCACAGTTGTGGCATGTTGTTATTGAATGTGACATCACTGTCCACCTGTGTCCCTAAGTCTGTCATCACACCTTTGGTGTTTAGTGTACTACCACCTATGTGGTAATTCATGGGTACATGGTACATTTCTGGCCATTAAGCTTGAGCCCATGGCTCTGGCACCAAGCATCTGTTTCTGTAATGCCCTTTAGTAGAATACCCACATCATTTGGGGATTCAACAGTGGCTCCCAGTTTGCAGTCATCTGTGAACTTTGTTAGACAGGGTCCCATAGTGTTTGCATGTACTTCAGAGAAGTAGATACCAAACATGAGCGGTCCCAGGATTGAACCCTGCGGTACTCCACTTGTCACTTGTTTGTAGATAGTAATGGAGTCAGATACTTTTACAGTGTGTGTGTTCTACCAATAAACCAGTTTGCAACCCATCGTGTGACATGGAAATGTATGGCCAGCTTATGTTTCCAGAGTGGGAGATGGTGCTGAAGGCCTTGGAGAGGTCCAGAGAGGCCATGTGGACTGCCTTACCCCCTTCCATAGCTCTAGAGACTGATTCAAAGAAGTCAATCAGGTTCAGGAGACATGATTGCCCCTTCACAAGGCCAAACTGGGTGGGGTCCAGTGTTTGAGGCTTGCAATGTCTTTGTTTATATGTTCCATTATAATGCATTCCATGCCCTTGCAGATCAGGCTCAACAGACTGATGGGACAGTAGTTCCTGGTATCCAAGGTGGATCCCCCCTTGTGGAGTGGGATAACTGTAGCTGTGTGCCACTCAGTGGGCAGGAAGCCTGAGGCGAGGCTATGATTACACATGACACATAGGTGAGGTGCAAGTTAATTTTGTAGCTCATGTAGTACACAGCCTGGAATGTCATCTGTTCCCATGGATGCTGCATTCTTAGCTGTGAAGAGTGTGGTTTCTACCTGTGTGGCCATGATTACTTATATTTTGCAATACTTTGGTATTGAGATGGGCCCTTTAGGGGGTGACAGGGGGGTGAATGTGGCAGCACATTGATCTGCCAGGATATTAGCAAAATCCTTGGGATCAGTATATTTAATGCCATTTTGTTGTAGCTTAGATCAGTTCTGAGCATTGCCAGTTAGATTCTAGACATAACTATAGAATGACTTGTTGTTGTCTTTGGAATCTGTGGCTATTTTATATATGTAACTAGCTTTGGCAGATTCTATGAGGGATCTCAGCTTCTTACTGAGGCTGGTAAGGGAGTTGTTTGCATCCTGGAATTATCCCTCTGTCTTCAACAGTCCCTTCCTTCTGTTGTACAGTTTGTTTATGGCAGGGCTCCACCATATTGGCTGTCTTTGTTTGGAGGGGGGCATCTTGGTTCTATTTGTGATGGCATGATACATGCACGAGTGGATGTGCTCACACAGTGCCTCACTGTAGGATTCAGCAGTTGATCTATCATCTCCCATCTACATGGGTGTATCACAGTTTCTCACGTCTGACTTCAGTAGCATGAAGTTGGCTTTGTAGAGGATTTTTACGGGGGTGTCCTTCCTGGGGTTTGGGGGTGGGATGTGTACATTGACAGTGAATAGCTTAAGGTCAGACCTGATCAATGAGGGGGTGACCACTGGTGTGAAGCATCTATCTCCCAGGTTGGTAATGACCAGGTCTAGGATATTTGAGCCCCTGGTTGGACAATGGATTACGTGATCCAGGGCGTTAGAATCCATGACCTCCAAGAACTATTGGGGAAAGGCATTGTTACCTGAATAGTTATCCCAGTTAATGAAAGTGTAGTTTGAATCACCCAGTATGAGGGTTTTTGGTTACATCTCAATAATTTCAGTACGTTTAGTAAGGTTTAGTGAGGATCTTGGATCATGGTGGGGGATCTGTAGCAAGCTACAATTTGGATTGCAGTCTTACCTAGTGTTAGTTGCACCAGGAGATATTCAGATGCATTGTGTTGGGAACCAGCCTGGATGTGTGAATAACCTTGTTGAATATGGACACTCCTCCTCCTGTAATGTTGTGGTCTCGTTTTGGTGGCCAAAATGTGTGGTAAGAGTGGTAGCCTGGTATTGCAGGGGTGCTCTCTGGAGCGTTGAACCGGGTCTCAGTTACTGGGCAGATACCGATGTTCTCCATTTGTAGGTGTGCCTTGAGAGAGTGCATGTTTAGGATAAGATTTCAAGCTTTGAGTAGCATTACCTTCAGTTTTGCATGCTTGTATCTGTTACATTGGTGGTTTTGTCCTTTGAACCTTGCCTAGAAAAGGCACTATGGGGGCTGGCAAGTGCATTAGCCAGTAATCTAAATCCCAGGGGCAACAGGTGCAGACCATTTCTGCAAGGCATTGTGATTTGTCAATCATGTCATCCCAGGCAGACAGATACTGGATCCCCTTTGAATGACATCAGAAGTTTAGTCAATTGTTGATATCATTGCTGTGTATATGTATATATGTGAGTGTTTACATGTATATATATGTACATATATATCTCCATATATGTACTTGGATATCTATATATCCATATACGTATATGGATATGTATATGTGTATATATCTATACAGATATGTGGGTAAATATGTGCACATATATGTTTACCATATGTCCAGAACATGGAGTGGAGACCTACCTCAACACCAGTAGTCCCAACCGCTTAGTGCAAGGGGATGTCATGGATGTATTGCAGTTATATATGTAGACTGTTGCTACTGTAATAGGGGTTATCTTAACAGACATGTCAGGTGTGGGAGGTCAGATGTGCTGTAGACATGTGCGCCATTGCATATGAACAGACATCTTAAGGACATCATTGTACAGTATCACTGCTAGTACAGTAATGATCCTGTGGACTACATCAGGGATATGACCAATATATGTGGACAGTCTGGCACTCTGTGGGAAGTCCTGAAGTGTACACATGTCCACTTCATGCATGACATATGGACCACACCTCACAATGGGGATGTGACTAGCCATGTACATGGGTATAGCACAATACTGGACTACATATGCCCACAGAGTTTCTGCACGCACACACGCCAGTCTGTCCTGACACATAATACCTGGTGGTGCAGAGGTCACATACTACCCAGTAGATGCTGACATACATCTGTACAGCACACCACTGCTTTGTCAGAAATACACAACAGTTATGGTGGCCTGGCAGCAGTATGTCTTGCAAATAAATGGACATAGCACACTGGGCATGTCACTAAGCACTGTGCAAACTACAGGCAGACTGCCACAATACTGGACTATATTTTGTATAGGGGAATACACATGTACCTGCGATTATAGTGGGTTTCACACTCAGGTCACAGCACCAGTGTGAGAGACACCTGTGCAAGTGCATACCCACATCCAATGTCAACCCAGCCACAAACACATGCGATATACAAGCTTAATATGACACTATAATGACTGTCTGTTAAACACCATCCTCATATGTGCCACTCACACAGTAACCCTATATGCACTGATCATGGCACAGTGTGGTCCGATGGCTGTCTCTTGTATGGGACACATGTGTGTCTCCCCCTACAGACATGTGAGCCAGTAGGGTACCATACACTGGAGCAGCATGTAACATCAGATAGAACAGAACCATTAGCAATGGCATCTACCACAGTCTGTGCACAGCCCAAGGTACGTATTCGCAATACACATACTGACGTCAATAATCCTAACTTGGGGTTCTGCAACCTGTGGCTCTGGAGCCACATGTGGCTCTTACAACCCACTGTAGTTGCTCCCTGTACCTCTGAGGATTAATGGCCACAGTACCACACCACCCACATACACACACACACACACACACACACACACACACACACACACACACACACACACACACACACACAGATCAAGCATTCCCAACATACGAACACAACTATGGACGTACGTCAGGTATTGTTCTTATACACTTAGTCCTTTTATATTTAGGATAACTATATGTGTAACCTTATATGCTCTGCTAGCTTCATTTTAGGGATCAAATAGCTGTTGTGGCTCCCGATTACTTTCATTTTGTGGAGGACGGGCCATACATGGCTCTCTGGATAGTGAAGTTTGCAGACCCCTGCCCTATGTACACAGACCACAGTACTGTACACACAACTGCCGAATGTCCAAGTAATATCCTCAGAAACACCACTACTATACACAGTATGTCCAGCAGTCTGTTATCTGACCGGCTTGTTATCGGGTATGATGTCAATCAATAATGGAGTACAGAACATATGCACCATATATATGTGGGCTTCATCCGCACAACACATGTGTGCCCCTCTGCAGTCTATAGGTCAGTGTATGTAACAGTGTTATATGCCCCTGTAAGTCAGTCTATGGGATGGGGTATGCACCATAACTATCCTAGGGTGTCACAACATGTGAGGTATACCAGTATTCAGCTGGCTTAAGGTATACGGATGTACATTACCATACATTTCACCTTGTGAACATTGCTGGCCTACTGCTTACTGCCATATGGACTCTTCTGTTTGTCAGTGTGATTGTGATGATTGCAGGTATGCATTGTTGTGTAGCAGATACCTCCCATTGTGTCAGCCTAGGTATTTTCCCCCAAGGGGTTGCATACACAGTGTATTTAGAGGCTGCTGGGACATACATCTGCATCACTTACTGTTGAATGATTTTTTTCCTGTGGACGAGTCTGTCTTTCCTGTTGTACTGCTTGAAGGCTTTGGTGTGGACACCAACATATGTTATGCTTTTGGATTAATATATTAAATGATCTGTTTGAGAGTTGCATTCATCTGTTTGTACGTATTTCAAAGTCTACACAGCTATATGACAAAGTATTCCTCAAACCCAGAAGGAATGACACCGCAGGAGCAATAATACGTCCTTTATTAAGACCACAGCTCGCCAACAAAAATTGTAGCAGTATACAGAATATAAAAACTAGTATTAGCCGTGGCATATACCACTGTAATAGTGCACAAATAAATTTTTAGAATGTATGCAAACCTGTGTGTGGTGTTACATTCTTTGACTTCTCTGTAGGTACATGTTTCAGGCAACAATTGTTGTTTGTATGGGTGACTCATGCACTATCCATCTAATGAGGTTGCAACTGCTAGGGATACTGGCTGTTGGTGTGCAACCACTAATTATGTATCATCCTAGACATACCTTTGTGTGTGTATGTGTAGTTACACGCATATATATATATATATATATATATGTATGCATACCTGTGTCTGTGTATATGTATCTTAGGAATGTTTATTGCTTACACATTGTACATTCACTATGGTAGCCAGACTGTACTGTATGATTCGTTATCGATACGAGACTCACATCATTCAGGTGGCATGGCTTACTGTTAACATCTTGTGGCCCAACATCTCACTCTCACCTGAAAAAAGGGCAATCTGTTCCCACAAAAAATCTTGCCTCATACATAGCTGTCCATTCCACACACATGTCCACTGGACACATGTAATCTGGTCTAATTGGCATCACAATTTATTTTTGTTGACCTCACCCTCTCCCAGGAGTTTGAGCGTCCAAATCTACCTCCAAATTCAGTGTGTATGCACAGCTGTGACTACACATTCACACACAGAGATATGTACCATAAGATACATATGTAGGAGGTGCACAAAATATGGAACAGCCACTATTCCTACAGTTCACACCTGAACAACTGGACACTGTATGGGCCACCCATACAAATGACAACCATTGCCTGCAACATATACCCACAGAAAGGTCATAGGAAAAAACACCACACACAGGTTTGCAGGAATGAAAAACCTTTATTTGTGTACTATTACAGTTCTATATACTATTGTTACTGTAATTGGGATTGTATTCACAGACATAGTGTGTGTGGGGTGTCACATCTGCTTTCCACATGTGTGCCATTGGCTACTGACAGACATCCTAAGGACATCATAGTAAAGTACCACTGCTAGCACGTACTGCCCCTGTTGACTGTAGCAGAGATATTGGCCAGTATGTGGGGACATTTTGACACACTCCGTACAGTCCAAAGGTATACACAAAACCCCTTAGTGCAAAACATGTGTACCATGCCTGACAACATGGATGTTAACAGTCATGTAGATGGGTATAACACATAACAACTGGTATACATATGCCACCATAGGTTATGCATTCACACACACCTGTCTGGCCTGACATGTAATACCCACTGGTACAGGGGTGCCATGGCCACATACTACCCACTAGATATTGACATACACCTGTACAGCATCCCACTGCTCTGTCTGACATGACTGTTAAGGGAGGCCCAGCAGCAGTACATCTGGCAAGTATCTGCACACGACATCTCACTGGGTAAGTACACCAAGCTGCTAGGCATGTAACAATGCACCGTGCAGGCTACAGGCAGACAGGCTCAGCACTGGCCTACATCTCCTATGGGGGAATGCACATGCACCTGCATATATAGCAGGCTGTACAGGCATGTCACAGCACAGGGTAAGATACACCTGTGTGAAAGTGCATAACCACAACCAGTGTTGTATATATTACAGTATATGGACTATCTGTTCAATACCATCCTAATATGTGCCACTCACACACTAACCCTACACATACTGGGCCACCACACAGTGTAGTCTGATGGCTGACTGTGGTATGGAACATGTGTGTGTATGACCCTACAAACATGTAAGCCAATATGGTAACATACAGTGGAGCAGCATGTAGCATCAGATAGGATGGGGCCTAGGACAATGACAACTACCACAGTCTGTGCACAGGCCAAGGTACATATTAACAATACACACACTGGTGACATTCACCATAAGTACACATATCTCAGTACTGTACAAACAACCACAGTATGTCCAGGTTATGTCATCAAATATAACCCCTACTGTACATAACATGTAGCAGTCTGATATCTCACTGGCTTATTATCAGATACGATGACACTAATTATGGTGTACAGCACATATGTACCGCTTCATGCATAACATATGTGCAAAGGTTGACAAAGTTGGGGCTGGAAGCACATACACAGGGACAATATTGACATGTTGCTGTGATAACCTCATACATTTAGTGTTGTAACAGGGTTTGTTGCAACATATGTCCTATGAGGCATATGAAATCAGTAACTGTCACGGCTTTCACCATCTACAGACTGCAGTCCTCACACTACCTTCTGCAGTCCACAGATGCATGTTCCGTTGGTAACACATGAAACCAAAGACACAACACACTGCCCAGTCTGCAGATGACCATGCAGATAGGGATTCCTCATAAACATAGAACTGACATGGCAGGTATTGAGACATGTAGGACAGCCATATCCACACACACACTGTGAAACCAACATTACTCCAAATGCAGTATAACAGCACTTACAGTCTGTAGTCAGATCAGGCACAGCCCCCTCCTGTGTGTTGCCCTGTTTCCACAGTGTATGTTGTTAGAGGTAAATCCCCAATCCATCTGAGATACTGTTTGCCAAACACCAGATCTAGTTCCTACTCACAGTGAATGAAAAGGGCCAACACCAACATGATGTTCCAAGATATTGGAGTGTGTTTCCATGCAATTGGCTATGGGAAAGTTACCACAGCTGTTCCACATGCAGTCAGCTAGGGGAGGGCTGCAATTCATGCAGAGGCCATCAGCTGATCATGAACATCACTTAAAATACACATGCTGCTGCTTAAGCAAAGCAGGTTTAGGTCTCCACATCCACCAGAGAGGAAGTGGGAGAGATAGACAGAGACAAAGACAAGTCAGGGAGGGGTGGGAGAGTAATACCTAAGCATGATTGTGTCACATGCCTACCAGCAAAGGGGTATCAAACCCCTGACAACTATGTAGTGTTATCACAGTTCTATGCAGTAATTGGATGCACCACATGGGTTACCTATTGTGGAGCCCTGAGAACATATATGTGATGGTGAGTGACATCAGCAACAGGGATACAGTAGCTATACGGTAGGTGATGTGCATGTGCCTGTCCGCATGAACAGGTGCCACTGTCAACACAGCCACACTCTCACAGTGAAGCACACACATTAGCAAACTTGGCAGGGCCAGGATTAAAACTCATCAGTAGTGGGATTGCCACAGCACATCATTGTGCAGGTATCACATGCACCACATGGGTCATATGGAGGTTGTATGAGCAAAGGGTATGGGGAGGTGTCTGACATCAGACAGCATACTTCAGTATGCCAATGGGGGTTGTAGTCAGTGTGGATGTGAACATACGCACCATACAACACACACTCAAACACACAGGGTGCCAGTACTGACATGCATGGGAGCATGTCTGCACGGGTGTGTGGTGGTCGACTGTGCCAGATGGCTATACAAGGCTAAGCAATGGGTATATCTTGGCATCAGGCCACATGACAATGGTCTGCATTGTGTCTCAGGGCTGTGGTTTCTACATTTGCCCACACAGGTGGGTATTGTATCCCCCATCCAGTCACCTGGGTGACTATTGTGTGTGGCCAATGCTTTGCATCGCTTAGTCCATGACATGGATGGTATCTGGGATGTGCAGACCTCCCACATGCATGTACAGTGACATGTGGAACTGTACCTGGGGTGTCTGGCCCATGTTGTGAACACATATTTTCATCAGATGTGCCAGTCTTGTCCACCTGTGGTGGGAATTGTAATGGGCAGCATGTTTACCCTGCACCTACATTTATAGCATGCTAACAGCATTCCCTGGTGTCAGTGGCATCTGTCCATACAGGGCATGTTGTCAGGCATAGTGTGTCCTTTGTGGGTCACATGTGATAGCACCACAGGTGTTGCAGATGTCCATTGGGGAACATGGGGAGGGTACATTGTCTGTATGTAGGTGCATATTTGACAGATGGACAGGGTGCCCTGCCCTCTGTAGCCCACTGCTATCACTCCATTGTTACTATCAATGATCAATATGCAGTGTACTACCCACATATTGGATGTTGCCTAGGCATGTGTGTGTATATAAGACATGGGTTGAGAATGTGCTCTGGGTAATACCGGGGTTGCTAACTGTGATTGCCTGGCCTTGATGTGACATGTATGGGTATAGCTTTTCACCCCAACCTCCCAGCTATTTCACATCTGTTATCCCTGTATGGTGGACATTGTGATATATAGTAGGGTCACCATATAAGAATTATGCAAAAGCTGCTCCACATTGGCCACACACTCACAACCACCTCCACACAGGATGCAAGTTACAAACACACAAACACACACACACACACACACACACACACACACACACACACACACACACACACACACACACACACACACACCTGTTATGTCTGGGAGTAGAACCCCTACCTAACTAGTTTATTACACTACATCACTACGCAGTTATAGTACATGCCACACAGATTACTGAAGTACTCCTTTCCCAAAGGCGTATATCACATTGGATGACATCAGCAGGATTCCCAAATTAGGACATTCTTATTGTAGTGAGTATGACTAGCCTAAAATGCATTGCTCCCTACACAGACAGTGACAAACACACAAAACATTCACAACTGATATGTGTGGGTATAGAACTCCTGACAGTGGTCTATATCACACTACAGCATGGAGCTGTTGTAGGACACACCACGGGGATTACTGGAGAACTTCTTCCCCAAAAGTGTATTTCACAATGAATGACATCAGCAGGATTGCCAAAGTAGGACATTTGAATTGTAGTGAGTGTGACTAGCTCATAATGCATTGCTCCATACACAGACATTGAAACACACACAAAACATCCAGAACTGCCATGGGTGGGGATGGAACCCTGCCGCAGTTCTAAATCACACTTCAGCAGTACACAGTGATGGCACGTGCTATGGAGATTACTGAACTACAATTTTCCCAGAGGTGTATTTCTAGGTGGGTGACATCAGCAGCCTTACTAACATTGAGTATATGAATTGTAGGGAGTGTGAGTACCCTAAAAAGTATTGCTCTCTACACAGACAGACACACACACTTGCCATGTCTGGAATTAGAACACCTACTTAACTACTTTATCACACTACAGCAGTATGCAGTTACAGGACATGCTACAGAGATTACTGGGCTACAACCTTCCCAGAGGTGTATTTCTAGGTGGATGACATCAGCAGCCTTGCCAAAGTTGAGTATATGAATTGTAGGGAGTGTGAGTACCCTAAAAAGCATTGCTCTCTACACAGACAAACACACACACTTGCCACGTCTGGGATTAGAACACCTACCTCACTACTTTATCACACTACAGCAGTTTGCAGTTAGAGGATGTGCTACAGAAATTACTGGGCTACAACATCCCCAGAGGTCTATTTCTAGGTGGATGACATCAGCAGCCTTGCCAAAGTTGAGCATTTGAATTGTTGGCAGTGTGACTACCCTAAAAAGCATGGCTCTCTACACAGTCAGACAGACAAGCACACAAACACACACACAGTTCCCAAGTCTGGGATTAGAACTCTACCTAACTAGTTTATCACACTACAGCAGTGCACAGTTATGGGACATGCCACATAGATTATTGGGATACAGTACTTCCAAAGGTGCATTTCACATTGGATGACCTCAGCAGGCTTGTCATAGTAGGGCTATGGGGAGGGCAGTGTGTGTGCATGGGCCATAACCCATTCATCTAGGGGTTGACCCATCACATGCAGGCACACACAGGGTCATATTTCACAGGTACGTGTATACAGCTGCTAGATGACTACTTCCTTGTACAGTCATGTTGCACAGCTGGCATGTGCACCACATAGTCTGTCATGCTGACAGATACTGGTGGATAGTATCTGCAGTGAGTGACATCTGCACCTCATGTGTTTGGGGCCCTTTGGCTGTGTGCTGGGTGGGACAGGCCTGGATGGCTCCTTGTCACAGTCACCCTCTTCCACACATTTATGTCCACCTACCTTTGGCTTATTATAGTGTGTTGTCCTTACATATATGTCTGTATTCCTATCCACAGTGTGTGCAAGGCATGAGTGGTGCATACTGACGAGTGTCAGCACTAACAACTGTGACTGTCATATATGTCTGGTCCACTGGTGTTTGCAGACATGGCCTCTATGTGTTTAAGTGTGTGAGCATGCCCAGTATGACCTTTCAGTATGTTGCTGACTGACATTGCCTTCATTTCTTTGTGTGTGAGCATGCCCAGTATGGCCGTCTGTATTGCATGTGTAGATCGGGTCCAGGTAGTTTGTACTGCAATGCTGACCTTTATGTTGTACACCGACAGGTAGCATGCTGTCTCTGCAGGATATCCATCAATCATTTCACATTGACTGTTACTACATTTCTGCATAGCGGGGGGGGGGGGTACACCTGACTGTTTCTACAGTTCTACACAGGAATGGGGGGGGCACACCTGACTGTTACTATATTTCTACATAGGATGGGGGGGCACACCTGACTATTTCTACATTTCTACACAGGATTGGGGGGCACACCTAACTGTTACTATATTTCTATGTAGGATGGGGGAACACCTGACTATTTCTACATTTCTACACAGGATTGGGGGGGCACATCTGAATGTTACTATATTTCTACATAAGATGGGGGGCACACCTGACTATTTCTACATTTCTACACAGGATTGGGGAGGCACACCTAGCTATTACTATATTTCTATGTAGGATGGGGGGCACATCTGACACTTGTACACATTTGCTAGGACTGTACTGGTATGTTGGGTACTCCATTTCAGTCTGTAGTCTTACCTATCGTGCTGGCTAGAGGCATACCAGTGTACTACAGATCTTAGCTTTTAATTACATACATATTAGTTTCTGACATCCTACCCTTCAGAACTTACATCCCACTGCCTGATCTGCTGAAGTCTGTCTGTTTAGGCCGGGGGGGGTTACCCATAGGCCTCATTCAGAGGCCATCGCACAGCCTTTGTTTGTGTTTGTCTACACCTGTCTTGCTGGCTGTGACTGTTGTTGGTTATGTGACCCTCCCGACTGGCATGTGTGAGTCACTTACCTTGTGGGTGTCCCAGTATTGAGGGTGGTGCTGCAGGGCTGCCTATGTAGGATGCACATAGTACACTTCCTTCACATGGTTAGGCACAGGTAGTATAATGTCTGGTATCCCTTTTACTGTATGTGAGAATCAGAGAGAGGTGTTATTCCTTGGGTCCCTCCCATGTCAGTTTATGTGCTATGCGTTGCCTCTTTGCCAAGGCCAGGGCATACTGTGCACACCTCCTTCTGCCTACTAGGGCAGGCTCAGGTTGTTCCTCCTCAGAGTCACTCTGTGCCTGTGCAGGCCTTGCCAATGGTGGGGGGCTGTGTGGCCCTGCCCTGTGCTGTTCCTGCTGCAGCTGTTTCTGTAGGATCATATTGTGTAGCATGGAACATACAAGGACGATTTGGGTACATGTAGCTGTTGAGTACTGCAAGGCTCCACTGGATGTGTCCAGGCACTGGAACAGTGACTTGAGCATCCCAGACACATGCTCTACTATAATTCTGGTCTGTGCATGAGCCTCATTATGGAGTTCTTGTTCAGATGTATGTGCATTTCTGATGGGTGTCATCAGCTACGGCTCCAGTGCGTATCCAGCATCCCCCACTAGGTGACCGTGAGGGATGTCCCCACTGGCAAATCTCTGGTACAGGTGGGTCAGATGCCAGATGTGGGAATTGTGATAGCTTCCAGGGCAGCCAGCACACACATTCATTATTATACCCTGGGCATTGCACATGACCTGGCAGTTGATGGAGAGGAAGCCCTTGTGGTTGATATAAACCCTACCCTGCTCAATGGGTGGTGCTTTGATGCGTATGTGCATGCAGTCTATTGCACCCACTACCACAGGGTATTCTGCTATTTGGTGGAAGAGATGCATATTGCTGACCAACGCCTCATGGGTGTTGGGGAAATATACGTGCTCACCGACATGTACTGACATGGCATCCAGGAACTGGTGGAGTACCCTGGATGCTGATGCCTGTGAAATCCCCATCATATCTCCAGTTGGCCTTTGGAAGGTACCTGCAGCTAGTATTCTTAGGCCTACACATACCTTGGTATCCACTGGGATGGGTTCTCCTCTGTTAATTTTTGTGTGTCAGGCGTGGCTGGCACAGCTCAACAATTTGCTGTAGGAGGTCACTGTCCACCCTATAGCACTTCACTATCTCCAGCTCATGTAGCCCCTGGTAGGTTTCCCTGGGTCTGTACCCTCTTCTCCATTTCCTCACTGTGGGTTGGTCAGCAGCATTCACATTCTCACCACCCTCAGCCTCTTACACAAGTTGTATGATAGTTATTGCAACCCCTAGCATTTTGCTGTTGTGACTGTTAAACGTTCCCTGCTTGTTTACACCAGTGGTGTAGAGTGTGGGAAAAAACAGAAGGGGAGGTATTTGCTTAGGGCTGGGCTGGTCTGCTGCCTGTGTAATTGGCTGATTCTGATACATTTCACCTGCCAGCTAAACTAGTTCTCCTTGATTACCTTCCTACTGCTGTTTTCCCTTCCCATTGCCTTCCTGTTTAAGCCCATGTGCGTGATGCACAGAGTGCTCAAATGTGCACACTGCTGCTCTTTCCAGGTTTAGCCTCTTTTTTCTTCCTGTAAAGCCTGGTGCGTGGCATGCACACCAGCTTAGGCTTTGTATAGAGTGCTAAGCAGGTTTAGACATACCACCTAGCTAGGAGCAAACCTGAGCCACAGGCTCCAATCCACTTATAGTATGCCTGACACCCCCTCCATGATGTCACCTAACTCCTAGGCTTGCACCAGGCTGTTCCTACTCTTACACTGTTGGAACCTGACTCACATGCTGGGGAAAACTGGGATTCATTATCATTCCCCTCATTTGCATAGGATTGCCTGCTAATGCATAGTTACATGTCTCACACTGAGCCTCCCCCCTTAGCAACCACTACTCACTGGCCAGATTCTCTTCTGCCTGCCATTGACTTGCATAGCAGAATACTGATTTTTAGTTAGAATGCTTATTTTAGGTTTATTTTATTATTTTCCCCTGATCCTGTTTGCGCGCTGCTGCCCTACGCTTAAACAGCCGAGATTGGCTAAAAATAAATAAAAGTTGATTTTGTTATTTTTATGTTTTGTTTGCAATGCCAATGGCCTTATACCTGGCCATTGGCATGCTTCCTCAATGATATGCAGCCTTTATTTGGAGCTGTCACAGTTCCATTTTGGATTTTGCAGAAATGTACTTGGTTACTAACCAAGTACATTTCTACAGATTGCACTAGTCCTGCACATACAGTCGCAAGTTTCCTGGATCTCAAAATCACCTAATTTGCATGAATTTCTCCTGAAAATGGGGTGATTTGTATACAAGGGCTTAATCTATGTAGGATTATTGCAGGAGCTCTCGTGCACACCCCTGCAGGCTGTTCCTGGATTGCACAACAGACATATTTCCTGCTACAGCTCCTGCACTGATCCTGCATTCTGTACAGGGCATAGCGAATCTGGGGGATAATGTTTCATTTATTTTAATTAGCTTTGAGCACATTTGACTTATTTTTCCTGTAAATTACCCGGAAGCCATTTCATGTACCAAAGCTGGAGCTTGAACTGCTTTTTCCTGAACAGCTGTGGGATTCTTTCCAGACAGTGTTTTTTCTTCACTTTTTCTAGTTGATTTTCTTTCAGGCACTCTAAGTGCTCTGGCTTTTCTTACCTGCCCATGTAGTCAGCTTCTCTCCATGAAAACATGAGAACAAAATGTACAGCTGAGGACTTCTCAACTCAGACTGAACATTTATTTACTAAAGGAAAACTTTTCATTACATTTAGTGTTTTCTAATTTACTTTCTTACACAAAAATATTAGATTAAGCTAAGGGTATTAATCCAGTCATTCAACCATGTAGAAGTAAGAGAAAAATATCAACTCTACATATATTATAATCTGCGCACCTTTACACTCCACCCCACCTCAAACCCCAAGATTACAGCATATTAACTTAAACATGCTTTTGCCCAGCCATTCTTCTCTTTCTACATTGTAATGCCTACATTTCTTAAAACTAAAAAAAAAAAAAAGGTGCTTGTTTACTTTAGTATCTTTATTGTGTGCAAAAATAACAGAAAATGCTTTACTATGTAACAGGTAATTTATATCACAAAATGTTTTATACAAATACTGTTTAGAACAGAAATTGTTTAAGAGTTACTTTTTTTCTTTCATAGGTTCATAGGTAGGTACTAGGCTATCGGCCCAAGGGCCTACATAAGCCTAGCCAACAAGGTTCCCTGGCTTACGCCACCCAAGAAAGTTATTTTCCTGTGCCACTGTCGAGCAGAGACACAGAAGTGATCCCCGGGGTGTATTTCCTATTTCCCATCCACTCATCAAGATTTTTCTTGAAAAGTGCTAATGAAGAACTTTGCTTGACATAGATGGGTAGCTTGTTCCAGAGTATGGGAAGTCTCTGGGATAGGAATCTATCCCTCCAGCATGTCCTGTTTATTGTGGTGACAAGGTTTAGGTCCCTAGAGCGTGTAGCTTGGAGGGATTGGGATTTCTTTAGGTGTAGCATGTCCAACAGCTCTGGGTTTGACACAGCTTTATATGTTAGGCAGAGATCACCTCGGAGAAGGCGATATGCTACGGAGTAAAGCTGGAGTTTTTTGAGACGGTCAGTGTAGGGCATTTGTTTGAGTCCAGTAATCCTCTTTGTGAGGTACTTCTGTGGCCTTTCCAGCTGCTGCAGATGTCTTGTGAGGTACATTCTAAAAGGGGCGTTGTACTCTATAATGGGTCTAATGAGTGTCGAGTAGAGGGGAACGATGACCTCTTTTTTCCTGGATGAGAACCCTTTTATGATGAGGTGTGCCACGTCGAAGGACTTCCTGACTACTGTGGCGATGTGACTATCAAAGGAGAGACTACTGTCCACCTGGGTCCCAAGGTCTCTTATCACGCATTTGGTGTTAAGTAGATTGCTGCCTATGTGGTAGTTCATGGGTACAGAGTTTTTACCAAAGGAGATGACACTGCACTTTTTGGCATTGAGCTTGAGGCCATGGCTCTGACACCAGGAATCTGTCTCAGAGAGGCCCTTCTGTAGGATGTTCACATCATTTGGGGACTTGACTATGGCTCCTAGTTTGCAGTCATCTGCGAACTTCATTAGCCAGAGGCCTTCTGTGTTAGCCTGTACTTCAGAGAAGTAGATACCAAACAAGAGCAGTCCCAGGACGGAACCCTGTGGTACTCCACTTGTCACTGGTTTGAGGTCAGATTTGGAGTCTACAATTTTTACAGTGTGGGTTCTGTCAGTGAGCCAGTTGGCAACCCATTTTGTGATGTAGAGATTTATGCCTATTTTATTGAGTTTAGCTATAATTCCAGAATGGGGATGGTGTCGAAAGCCTTGGCGAGGTCAAGATAGGCTGTGTGAACTACCTTACCCTCATCTACGGCTTTGGTGACTGCCTCAAAGAAGTCGATCAGGTTCAGGAGGCATGATCTGCCTTTCACAAACCCGAACTGGGTGGGATCCAGAGTTTGGAGGTTACCAATGTCTTTGTTTATGAGTTCCATGATGATACGTTCCATGGCCTTGCAGACCAGGCTCATCAGGCTAATAGGTCTATAGTTCCTTTTAATGCCCTGCCAAACATTAATGAGATGAAGTGGGGTATATGCTTTTTAGTAACTCATAAGATTAATAAAGTTTAACAATGTAAGCCCAGTCTTTCCACTTTTTCTTTCAAATCCATATTTGACAAATGCGACTGATGCTTTATAATCTTACATTAATTCACTAATTTCAGTGTTGCTGGTCTTCTTCCTGTTCATCTCCATCTCCCAACCCTAGACTCTGCTTCAAGTCAAAGGTAAACCTGATTATTCTCATCAGGTCTTATGCTTTTTTTTCTATCTCTCGAGCATTTTCCTTTCTATTTCCTCCTTAGCCAGTTCTGCATCAAAAACATTACTATGATCCTCCTGGAGAAAATATTCTGAAGACAGCTGGACACAGCAACTTGAATCTCATACCTGCAGCACTCTCTACATTCCCTTTTTTTGCTAGGATAAATTTGCTTCTCTTCTGCTTGGTGTACAGCAAATAATCATTTTCAACAAACACTCTACTGTCTCCAGTTTTTAATACTTTGCCCTTCCACATTTTTTTTTCAGGATTGACTCTTTCTGCTGGTATGGTTGTCTCTTTACTTATACACATCTTGGCTTTGTCATGGTCAGGTTTGCAGCATGCACATAATGTGCCCCCTTATTAACAAATCCTGCTGTGGAATATCAGTCGAGTTGCTGATTAATACAGTTTGTTCCTTCCAGTTTCCCTGGTGCAGCAGAAAATCTCAGGTTTTCCCTACATGCTCTGTCCTATAACTCTACAATTTTCAAAACAGCTCTCCTTCAGCAGTTTCATACTTAGCCAGCCTTTTCTTCATTTTGACCTTAGACTTTTGCAGTTTTATAAGTTCATCTGAATAACTGTTTAAAGCTCCTACCATTTTTCCTAGCATTTTGTTACTTCAGCTGATATGAATCTTTAATGTTTCATTTATTTTAATCTCTGAGTACATCTTCCTCTAGATTATGGGAAGCTATCTCTTGGACTAAAGCTGGAGCTTGAGCTGCTTTTTGCTAAACAACTGCAGGATTCTTCCGTGTCTTTGTTTTCTCTTCACCTTTTCTAGTTAATTTTCTTTCAAACTCTCAAGTTTCTTCTTTTCTGGAATCCAGGCAGTGTACTAAATAGCTAGTAACTGAATTTACCAAAATTGGTAGAGTTTTTGGCCATTATCTCTGGGATTCTTTCTTCATACTGGGAGAGCTGAAATTAAGCTGTTGATCAGTGTGCAGCCATCTTGAAAGTCCTTTCCCTTCTGTGTTTTGGACATAATTTTTCAGCATTTGTGATGCTTGGGATTTTGCTGTTTGGTGTTCCAAAGCAGAACTGCCATGTTGCCATTTCAGGAAAATCCTACCACATAAAGAATTTTTGCAGCCGCAATAATGGTAGAAATCATGCAACTGAACTAAATAAGATATGAGCGATCAAATGATCTGGAGAAAGAAGCAAGAAAGTAGCTTTCCCAAAGCTATGCACATTCACATACACATTCAAGCAGATACAGTGGGCAGCCCATATAAAGACACCACAGGAATGAGCCAACTGACTTTATTATATAAATGGGAAGGAAATGGGAAAAAAAAGACAGTCTGAAATGGGAAAGTGTAGCCAGAAGAACATACAGGAGGGCAATGGGAAAGTAAAAGTGGTCTGGGGTTGACAGGGGAAGTATATACTTATTTTGGGACAGGTGCACATTTTTATGAAGGGTAGAAGGAGAATCACACATGGAGAAGATGTGAGTAATAAGGGGGTGTAAGAAATTGAGCAGATTCAGACAAACAGAACACAGTCAAAGACTGACAGGGAGGTAGTGGCACATAAGAGGGGACAACAATGGAGAGTCATGGACTGACAAAGGTGGACTACAAACAGAAGAAGGGGAGTGACATAAAAGGATGCAGAACAAAATGATGTAGAGAGGGAAAGAAAGGTAAGGAATAACTACCAAGCCATCCCAGAGGGGAACTCACCCAGAAGTATCTCCATGGCTAAGATCATAGTTGGGCTCTGCCTCTGATGGCCTGATGGTCAGTGCCACACAATCACATGGCTTTACAATCCAAACAGTAAGATCACCAAGGTGCCAATTTAGGCAGTCACTGGTACATGTTGGCACTCACTAGCTACCACACCTCATGGCTGGTGGCTCAAGCAAGCCCATCTGCATCACTCTCAGATGTCGAACCTTCACCTACACCTGACAAGTAGCATCAGATACCACCACCAGGCCTCAAGGTCATCTCCTACAGGATGACCTTGGTGTCCCTGCAGAGAGACAGGACTAGCACTGCTGATGACCCAGTCACTGATGCTGTTGTTGGTGAAGAACCCTGTGGTTGCTCCTCACCTCTGACTGTACCATGACTGATCCTGCAGAAGAAGAAAATAAACTGAGAAAAATAAAACAACAAAGGAAAATAAAAAAAAAAAATGAAAACATGAAAAAAGAAAGGCATAGGTACAACTTCTCAGTTATATATAATAGAGCGGGAGTGCTACAGAATCCTGAAAGCCCAAAGGTCTAAAGACCAAAATCCTGAGACCAAAATCTCGAAAGTTCAAAATACTGAAAACTCAAAAAACTGAAAACACACAAGATAACAACACTTACTATATTCCAGCACAAGTACATACAGAAACAAATAAAACACAAACGGGTCTATATCAGTAGTTCGAATGCACAATTGTCCAAATGCTGTTACATTGAACTGGGAAGTTCGAAATGTCAAAATAACGAAGCTGCGGAACACCAAATTTTTTCCTAGGGAAAAAAATTGGTGGGTCGTTTCCATGGCTTTGCTATTTCCTCCATTGTGGTGCGATCTCAGAGTTGATATATTTAAGTAGGGGGGACATTGGGGTGTGTGGGGGGCGAAGCTCCCCTCATTAGGACCAGTTTGAAGTATACATGTGTTTTTTTGTTTTTTGTACCGGAACAGCAATTTCTTTCCCTGAGAAAAAAAAATCACTGTTCTGAGCATTCAAAGTTATTGCATTTCAAACTTCCGGGCTCGACATGTACATAGTCAAACTTATTGCAGTTCGACTATGTGATATAGACCCAACACAAACCATATTACTCTTCTCCAAGTATAAGCAGGGGGGAAAGCCCCCCTGCACCCCCCACACCCCCTGCTGCTTAAATATATCAACTCCAAGATTGCACTTAGTGTAGTGAAGTGCAATCTCGGAGTTGATATATTTAAGTAGCAGGGGTTGTGGGGGCTCATGGGGGCTTGGCCCCCCTGCATATAGTTGAAGGGTAATATGTTTCTGTATGTACTTGTGCTGGAATATAGTAAGTCTTGGTATCCTGTGTGTTTTCAGTTTTTTGAGTTTTCAGTATTTTGAACTTTCCAAGTTTTAGCCTCAGGATTATGGTCTTCAGGATTTTGGGCTTTCGTGATTCTGTTTCGCTCCCCATACAGCTTATTAAATTATGGCACTAGATAGAGAAAAATAAAGCAACAAAGTAAAAATAATACAAAAGAAAAGGAGAACATGAAAAAATAGGCAAAAGTACTGCTGTGCAGTTAAATGTTGTACAGTTTATTAAAATAATACAGCACTGCCAGTGATAGAGCACACTTACCCGACCACATGTGGGGCCTGGCCTGCCTCCTTTGGCAGGCAATCCAATTTTCTCCAGTCTCCCATGATCCTATAAAATAAAAAAATGTACTGAGCATAGCAGATTTCTGGCAGCACAAGGCAATTACAACTACAAATGCTAGGCCTGCTGTACTGTGACAATGCAAGAAGAGTATGCTTATAATAAAAAAAGTTGGATGTTCTATCCTAATGCCTTCTTCTCACTGATAGGAAAGACCTGAGTTATGCCATTCAGGTCCCTGTATTTATACTGGCACTGCTGAAAACAATGGCTGATGTCAGTGACATCAGTCTCCACCCTGGAAAGCTGATGCCAGGTATCCACTTTATAAAGGGAGTCCTCTTAGTCTCCCCAACAAACACACTTGATGATCCATCTCTGTATAGTAGGTGTAAAAAGAGTTTGACTCCTTGCTACACCAGATGAGAGACTCTACCAGAGTCTGTGACTGTAGATACCATGACCTCTTAGTAGGTCAACTGCAAGAGATAAAATGGTATCCTGGGTGCATGACCATGATGTGCATCATTGAGTAGCTGGGTAGGGAGATGCCCATTATTAGCAGTATGATACATGTGGTCAGTAGCATGATTCAAGGTGATATTAGTATGACAAGGCTTCATATTTCACATACAAGCTCATGTATACCCAGGAAATGCTAATACCTGGTGATGGCTTGGATGTGAGAGCTGGGCTAGTGATGGCTGCTTGTGTGTCTGCAAGGGATGCCACAGGTGAAAACTGGCACATGCCATTCCTGCATGGCATTGACTTACACCTGTGCATATTTTACTCAGGCAAACACATATGGTTTATGCTATAGAGTGACATCAGGACAACATGTACCACAAGGTATGTATGTGCTCACAGGCTATGTATAAGACTGGCATGTAGCAGAGCATGTGCTATGTGAAAGTGGGAGTCACAAATATGCTTCGACATTGCCACAGGAGTGTTATCTGCATGCATTCATAGGTTCAACTATTATAGGATTTAGAACAACAGGTCATACCATATCTGATGTCAGCAGGTCACTAGCCAAAGACAATGATGGTGCTATTCACATGGTACATAAACACATTCTATTCACATGATCAGACAGTGGCACTGACAGCAATTTCGTCAGTGGATAGTCCATTCTCATCAGCTGAGGTGACTGAGGGGTAAGGACCACCCCACCTCACATCACCTGTGTTCAGCAAAGCTCATCCCATTCATGTCAGCCCCACCACTGCTTCATAGGTGTCACTACCACAGATGACCTCAGTGGACTACACTATCTCTGAGGTGTGTGTATTGAGTACAGAGGATTGACATATAACTGCTTATCACTGCTATGACTACAGGACTGTCCCAGTCTTGGAGGCCACCCTTGGCATCAGTCAGCAAGATGTGCAGGTCTGTGACCCAAGTACAGAGAGGAAGTACTCACACCATGTCAGAGATACTGAATGGTTTGCATGAGGCTCTGCAACTGCTAAAGAGCCTGTGGAATAGTCTATAAAACATGTAAAGTGGTATGTCATATAGGGACTGAAAGTAGATATCCTTATCAAGGGCACTGGTGGCCAAGTTAGCAATCATTAATGCATCCATGCAGATGCAAGCAACGATCCACCATGGCCATGCAGCTGTACATTGCACCACATCATACTACCCTTGTGCAGATGTCACATACTCTTTTGGAGTTGGCTTCACTGTTTACATTTTTCATGGGTGCCTCTTCCCAGAGTATTAACACTCCCATTGACATGGCTGACAGTTGTCTGGCTCATTGTGAGTACACCCCACTAAGCAAACCAGTCAGGGTCTCCAAGTTCAGTTCCATCACACTCCCCTGTAGTTCTACAATGACTAACACTTGTCCATCACATTTCATTACAGTACCATAGATTGAGCTATGGAGGGTTTCTTGCACATGGTGCTGAAGTTATGCACCATCTCTTGGATAAGATGTTCCATGTCCTGATACTACAAGAACAGATGGTACACCCAGCCAGCATTCTACCCTTGAAGGAATCACCCCATCACTGGAAGATGTGATTCTTGACTTTCTCCATCTTCCAACTATGTGCATGACTCTTTCATCTACCACCCATGACCTCTCCATCTGTGTTTCTGCTGCTGCCACCTGTTGTTATAGCCAAACCCATCTGTACAAATGGTGATGGCTGTGGACTCTCCACCATTCTAGTCTGTGTGGGTATAAGAATGTCTCCTGTACAGCATGGCCAGTCAGTGCACTGCAATGCATAGCCTTGCTGTGTTAATGCATACATCAGTTGTATTCTACATTTATCTTGTCACAGTCTATAGTTGTGGATCAGATGCCACCTATATAAAAGTGCCATGGCATACTGCACCTGTCTCTGCCTCACGTGGGGTCCTTCCACAACCAGTTCCTCCAATAACTCCTCACAGTACTCCTCTTCCTCTACTACTGCCACAGGTTATGTCAAGAAGTGCCATAGTCCCCACGCTGTAAGATTTTTCATAGCACCATGTTATAAAGCATGATGCACATCATACATGTCTTGCTTCCAGTCCCTGCAGCATACTGCAGAGGATCAGTTGATGTATTCATGCAGAAGCACAGGACAGCAGTATTCTGAACACATATTCAGTGAACTTATATGTTTGTGACAGTGCAGTTTTACATGCCATCTCTGTCATGATCTGAGGACTGTAGCGAAGGATCATTAAGCAAGGATCCAAGGCATATCTTGTATCACCCACAACAACACATCACTGGATGATCTGCTACCCACATTCCTGGGATCTGACTATCAGGGAACTCCATCTGATCTTGTGGAACGTACATGAAATTCTGGTATAGGTTGCATGTGTGCCAAATACAGAAATCAAGGGAGCTGCCTTGGTAGTATACAGATACATTGTTTATAATAGCTTGTGCATTGTGTACCATCAGGAAGTTGAGAGAGTAGAAGCAACTCCACTTGATATACTGGATATCATGTGAACCAGGGGGGGGCCATCATGGCAATGGGAGTGCAACCAATGGGCCCAGGACCTCAGATAAATGGACTATTTTGCATAAAGACTCCATTGTCATGGTTTTCTCCTCTGCTGTGCTTGTCTAGCTGCTCCAGCATCACGTCAAGGCAATTCTATAGGATTTGCAAGGCCAGTGCCTGCAAAGCTGCTAACATGTCCTTTGTTGGATGATGAAAGATCCTGTTAGCGAGGATGGTTAATGCCATACAATCTTTATATTCATTAGGATAAGCAGCCCGCACAGCTCCCTTGATTCCATACGAAGATGTCACTCATCTAGTAAAGCCCATATGCTGTGTCTACCCTCACTGTAGCAGTCAACAATGTTCAGGTCATGTGTCATCCACTGGTGAATTCACGACTCAGTGGATGACAATGCACAGTATCTTGGGCACTGGTTCCCAGGGCAGCCCTTAATACATACTGACCAGTAACAGCAAATGCTGCTCCTAACATTTTAATATGAGTGCTTCTCCTGTACATCAAAAAATGATGGTGCTCAAACAAGGCAATCACGCCTGGCCATTGCACTAATTTTATATATTTCTGAATCACAGCCCAATGTTTGATTTCATAATTTGCATACCCAGTGGCTCTTGTTAGCATGTTGACTCTCATCTGCATGCCATTATGTGTCATTTACATTCAGTGCATACCATGCTACTTTCCCACTAGTATGACTGCAGTACTTGAGTCTGAACTGCTTCTTTCTGAATACCCACATACCTTCAAATTTCACAACAGACCTTTCACTTCTAAAGAAGGAATAGGCGTTGCTCTCTCACCCCTATTACTGCTTAAGAACTTGTCACAACCAAGGACATCTCATTAATAAACAGACCTTTCATTTCTAAGGAAGGGATGAACCTTGCTCTTTCACCCCATATAATTGCTTAAGAACTTGTCATAAACCATGTGACTTCTAAAACTCCATCAAAAATTGCATGAACCATCTCCACTGGGAACATATGTAGAAACAAGAGAGTTTTCGCTCTCTGCAACTCTTAGATGCATTGATATGACACACAAAGACATACTCAGAGGCTCTGATCAAAAATCTACCAAAACAGCAGAGGCCACCAAAGCAGACACCCAAACAACTACCACCCCAGGACCCAACACATGCAACACATAGACCACACACTCAGAGTGTCAAATAGTCACAGCCCTTAAGGCCAAACACAATGCCAGACACACTCGTCATTGGTGACTCCATAGTCAGACACACTGATGTCCCGCTCACCAGACTGAGTAAGGAGAAGGTCACAGTAAGCTGCCTGTCGGGCGCTAGAATCCGCCACATAACTCAAGCACTCAGGTCTCTCAACAGCAGGTACAAGTACGACTCAGTCATTGTCCACGCTGGTGTCAACGACCTGAGACGTACCTCCTTGGACTACATGAAAAGAGACATTGAGGAGCTCTCTGATTATGTAGCCCAGGCAGGTATGACCCTGACCTTGAGCAGTATCCTACCTTCACCTAGAATGATGCCACAATACAGTGATAAGATGATCAGCTTTAATAATTGGCTTAAATTCTGGTGTCATTCAAAGGGGATCCAATGTCTGTCTGCCTGGGATGACATGCTGGACAAGCCACGCTGCTTCGCAAGGGACGGCTTGCACCTGTCACCCCTGGGCTTCCGGATATTGGCAAAGGCTCTTGCCACCCCCATAGTGCCTTTTTTAGGCAAGGCTCAAATTCTAAACCTACCACCCTAGAACACAAAAAGGAAAAAACTAAGGGTAATGCTGCTCAATGCCAGAAGTCTCAATCTCAAGATGCACGCACTCGAGGCCCTTCTCAGTATGGAGAGCATCGATGTCTGTGCTATGACAGAAACCTGGTTCAAGGCTCCTGAGAGCACCCCAGCACTATCAGGTTTCACCTCATACCATGCGTTCCGGCCCCAAAATCCGGACAACACCAAGAAAGGAGGGGGGGTGTCCATATTCATAAAGGACACCCACACCTCAAGGTTGGTGGCAACGCACGATGCATCGGAGAACATCCAGGTGCAATTAACCATAGGCAAGACTGCTCTGCAATTTGTAGCATGTTACAGGCCACCCTCTCAAACTCAGGAACCTCACATGGCCTTCCTGAAAACACTGGAGGGGATAAATGTATATACAAACACCATCATACTAGGTGACTTCAACTACCCTAATATAGACTGGGAACACTACTCAAGCCCAAACACTCTAGCCCAAAGGTTCCTGGAGTTCATAAACTCAAATGCCATGGAACAACTAGTCACCATCCCCACAAGAGGAGAAAACATACTTGATCTCATCATCACAAACATGGGATCACAATGTTCAACACTGGAAGTATACCCCTCACTGGTGAGATCAGATCATAAACTAATCTCGCTGGAGGTCCTCATCCCGCCCCCACCTGAAATAAAAAAGACCACAGTGAAAAACTTCTCAAAAGTCGACTTCACACTTCTAAAAACTAGTGTGGTCTCCTTTAAGGCCCCTGAGCCAGTGGTAAACATTACTCAAACTGCTGAATCACTTACAAATGCCTTCTACCAGCACCTACAGGACTGCATGGATCAGGCAATCCCAAACAAAACTAAGACTCTTTGTACCAAAGGCAAGCGTCCAGTCTGGTGGACCCCAGCCATAAACAAGCTCTACAACAAAAGGAGGAAGCTACTACAAGATAGAGCAAAATCCTTGAAAGGTAAGACACCTTTGATCATTATAAGTACAAAAACTAAGAGCTCTCATAAAATCATCCAAGGCAAATTTTGAGAGAAAAATCGCCAAGGACTCAAAAGACAATCATAAGGCCTTCTTTAGCTATGTTAGAAACCTAGGAGGAAACTCCCAGATATGCTCAGAATTAGTTCAAAATGATGTGAAGATTACTGAACCTACACACATTGCCAACATACTGGCTGACAGGTTCAGTGCAAACTTCTCCCCCCCCCAAAAGGAGAGATATCTATACCAGAGGACTGTAGCCCCCCCCAAACATCTCCAATGCCCAGGTGAGAACTGCTCTCTCCAAGGCAAAAAACACAGCATCCATGGGACCGGATGGTGTCCCCGGCTGTGTGCTCCATGAACTCAATGAGGAATTAAACCCACAGTTAGGACAGCTGTTTAATCTTAGCCTCACCTCAGGATACATACCCAAGGAGTGGCGCACGGCGACTGTGGTCCCACTTCACAAGGGTGGTGCCTCCACCGACCCTGGAAATTACCGTCCCATTAGCTTGACAAGCCTTATCTGCAAAGCCATGGAGAGGATCATAATGGAACTCATAAATAAAGACATAGGAACTTGCAGACTTTGGATCCAACCCAGTTTGGCTTTGTCAAAGGCAGATCATGCCTTTTAAACTTGGTTGACTTTTTTGAAACAGTCACCAAGGCCATTGATGAGGGAAAGGCAGTCCATACAGCCTACCTCAACCTGGCAAAGGCCTTCAACACAATACCCCACTCAGGTATCATCGAAAAACTCATCAGCTTGAATGTAAACCCATACATCACAAGATGGGTTGCAAACTGGCTAGGTGACAGAACCCACAGGGTCAGAGTTGCTGGAGCCATGTCAGACTCAAAGCCTGTCACAAGTGGTGTCCCACAGGGCTCAGTCCTGGGTCCACTCTTGTTCGGCATCTACTTTTCTGAAGTACAAGCAAACACAGGAGGGTTATGGCTGACAAAGTTTGCAGATGACTGCAAACTGGGCGCCATAGTCGAAAACACATCTGACACAGATATCCTTCAGAAGGGCCTCACAGAAATGGATAACTGGTGCCAAAGCCATGGCCTAAAGTTAAACACCAAGAAATGCATAGTCATACCCTTCGGGAAAAACAAGGTTACCCCTAGCTACCATATAGGTGGCAATCCACTGAGCACAGAAGAAGTCATCAGGGATCTGGGGACCCAGGTTGACAGTAGCCTTTCGTTTGACATTCATGTTGCTAAAGCAGTTAGGAAAACCTTCTACATTGCCCACCTGATCATGAAGGGATTCACATCTAGATCAAGGAAGGTCATTGTCCCCCTGTACTCATCACTCATTAGACCTGTGATTGAGTACAATGCCCCATTCGGAATGTATCTGACCCGACACCTGCAGCAGCTGGAAAGGCCCCAAAAGTTCCTCACCAAAAGGATAAAGGGTCTCAAAAATATGTCTTATGCTGCCCGACTGAAAGAACTCCAGCTCTATTCAGTCTCATACCTCTTGCTCAGAGGTGACCTGTGCCTGACATATAAGGCCATGTCAAACCCAGATTTGATGAATATGCTTCACCTCAAAAAATCTAGATCCCTCAGAACCACAAGGGCGGGAGACTTAAACCTTGAAACGGTTATTAATGGAACGTGCTGGAGAGACAGATTCATCACCCAGAGACTCCCTATGCTGTGGAACAAAATCCCGGTACATGTGAGGCAGAGCACCTCGCTGGCCTTGTTCAAGAGGAATCTTGACCAATGGATGGGAGATCACAGATATACCCCAGGGATTACTTCAGTGTCACTGCTTGACAGAGGCACAGCAAAATAATAGGTATAGTTTTATTCAAACTAAAGGGGTGGCGAAAGCCACATAACTATGGGCTAGGCTTATAAATGCCCTTGGGCAGATAGCCTAGTATGAACCTATGAACCTATGACCAAATCATCTAGTGGACCAGCAAAAAGCACTGCAAGTGGAAGGGCTACCACTCTTTATAGTAAAACCAAGGCAGTTTTATTGATTCCACAGTATATGAAACACAGTAATCACAACACGGAGTAAACACATTCCAAAAAAAGAGAAAAAAAAATAATCTCGTGGCACAGTCAACAGTGCAACATGCAAATAGTTTCTGTGAGTATCCTCACATGCATCCAGGGTCTCTTCTGAAGGTTATATTCACAATATGAGAAATTATACACAGCTGAGAAGTACTGCTACAGAATCAGTGCCGCACTTAGTGGAAAACAATTAAAAGATTAAATGCAGCTTAGTACATATGTTTTTTTGTACAGAGTGATTCCATTAAAAAAAATAGCATAAACTCACCTTACATTACTGTCTAACCTTGCTAATTTTCATTAAATTGCAATGCAAATTTATTTATTTATTAATTTATTTATTTATGTGCATTTGTTTACCGGGAGGTCTACTGGGCCAAAGCGAGCCCGTTTTTAGTACAGGCCCACAGAGAAAAGCTCCAAAAACAAACGGCATGATAAAGCTACAGAATTAAAATACAGAAACCAAGCAGTGATGGTACAGAACACCACATTACAGAATAGGTGATAAAATAAAATAGATAATACTAGTTATACAGATGTTAGATTTTAAGTATGCAAGCCAAACAAAAATACAACAGATGACCTGGGCAACAGTATATAACACTGTAAATATTATTGCACCGTGGCTGTCATCAGAAAATAAATAAAAATTACCAACATGTATAACATCTAGAGATAACTGATATCTAAACTTTACAACATGATACAAACTGCGCCTCTTCTTCTTCTTCATTTCCTCCGTATGTTTTTGTAAGTAGCCCACTGATTATACAATACCATTAATACCATTAATACCTGTGGTCTGACACAGAGGTACCCTTGATATTGGCTGCACATTGGCCTGTAAATATTATCTGAATATCAAAGCAAAAGAAGATCTTTCAATTAATTAACTTTTTTTATGAAGGAAGCAGAATGGAAATCATCCAGCTTTACTTCTGGGAATAAAAATCACATCTATGCACACAAATATGCCATGTGGTAAATTTAAAATACAGATTAATATCTTTACACTCCCAAGTCTACAGTCAAATTCTACAGCTTTGATTGATTCAACAATTCTGCCTAGCTAACCAAAAAAAAAAAATAGAGCACACTTTATCAATAAATCAGGTCTGTTTGTAATATTAAGCAGTTAATAGCTTGTTATACTCATTTTGTGATATGGGAATTGAGTCGTTTTATAAGTTCAAACTAGATAAGCTTGTTTATTCATTGATTTGTTAATTAAGCAACATTTATTGATTTTTTAATTAAGATTTCACTAAGAACGAACTTAGTTTACATTTTAGATTTGCTGGTCTTCTGGTTATTTACAGATGCTTGCAGTGTGAAATTGTAAATCATATTCTTATCTATTGCAAACTAATTAACTGCAAAGTGATTCAGAGGAGAAAAAAATGTCAGATTTACTCTCAATTACAGTTCATGAACCACATTTGAAAATAGTTTAAGGAATATTATTTAAGGTCTGTTATCCTGACATTCTAGTTTTTACTCCTGTAACTTTTGAAGTAACATAGTCTTATTATGCTATCTTTATTGTTAACTGTTAAAGTCACTGTTCAAGATACAGAAGTATCACTTTTTTGTATCTGTGAGTGTTTTTATATATAGGTTGATCATAACTTACCATGATTAAACTCCAAAATGTGGAAAAAGACAGGCTTGTTGAGTATCTTTCTAATGTGCTTAACACGCTTTTTTAAAAATATTTTTTATTGAATTTTAAATTATCGTAGACTGTACAATATATAAGAGCACCACAATAATAGAAACCAATAAAATTAAGGTACAAAACATAAACATAACTATATACAAAGTCCATAACTACAAAACTTCCTTATCAGCATTGATATTTATCTAAAAGGTCTTTTAATTTCAGCCATGACAGTTTTTTTTATGTGTGATATTTGGTGTTCTGATATAGTCAGTTTGTAATTCTCTATTACAGATCATTTTGGCTAGAGAAATAAAATCTGAGAATGGGAGGAGTTTCTGACATTTCCAGTTTATTGTAACAAGTTTTCTTGCAATTGCAAGAAGTGACCAAAGAAAATGTGTTTGCATTTTTGGAATTGTACCTGGTATTGGTGCATTAAACAAAATTAGTAAACCTGTTATTTCACAGTTCTCCGACCACAATGCTTTGGTAAAATCTTTGAATTCAGACCAAAATGGTGTTACCAATGAACATTTTAGGAACATGTGTGACCAGTCTGCATCTAATTGTTAACAAGCTTTTGATATGCACATCTAAGCAATGTTAAGCTGTAATTTTGCTTTAGACCATAATACAGACCAATGCCAGCTATATAGTGATAGAAGCTATAGCAGGTCTATATCACATAGTCGAAGTCTTATAACTTCGAACACGTAATGTTCAAACCATTATGTTCGAAGTTATAAAACTTTGACTATGGATAAAAAAAAAAAAAAACAACGGGAAACAAAATAAACTGTTTTAAGCTGGGGGTCAAGCCCTGCTGCACCCCCCCCCACACCCCGCTACTTAAACATACCAACTCCGAGATCACACCCATTGAACAAAATGGAAACCTCCGCTTATGGATATTTCCATTGAAATGCTCAAACTTTTACAAATTCAAACTTATGGTCCCAACCATATGAGATTTGAACTTGTAAAAGTTCGACTACATGATAGGAATCCGCTATAGCAGCTTTTAAAGCTGTTAGATGCTTTACTCTGCCACACCTTTAAACAAAAAGTGCCTAATACATTGTTTAATGTCATTAGCTCCTCAGATGGACTGTTTTTATAACTAAAAGGACATGTTTTTGACATGGCTATCAAAATTCACTTCTTGAGCTATAATCCTCTCTTGTGGAAAGTTCTTGACATCCATAGTTCAAACACATAAAAGTGTTGGTTGTAATCAGACAGCCACAGAAACCTGATCATAATCATGTGTGTGTGTGTGTGTGTGTGTGTGTGTGTGTGTGTGTGTGTGTGTGTGTGTGTGTGTGTGTGTGTATGTTTATACATGTTGCTACTTAGAAACATTGAAGAAATAAAACTGCAGACACACACAACAATGGTATTCAAGTACCATTCAACAAAATGCATCAAAGCACCAATTTCAATGAAAAAACAGTTGAACCATCAAAGAACCCCAGAAAAAGTTTTTTTTCTGCAGGAGGCCAAGCCCAGCATGTGGGCTATGACCCCAACCCACCTGATGCCCATATATAACTCCAAAATTGTACAACAGTGTGAAAATGGGAAAACTCCCTAAATCCCACTGTCAGCTCACTTCGTACTTCATAAAATTGTGAATCAGATAGACAGTTAGTTAGGCGTTAGTTACTTGCCTGTTTATTAAACAACTATTAATTTCTAGAGATTTCTGTGCAGGTTATTGCATTTATAAAAGGGAATTAACGCTGCTTATTTTTAATTGCTTGGAGTAATATGTTATGGGAAGAGGTTGGGAGTTAATTGCCTGCATGCTTCTTTCAAGTATATATTAACTTGTCATGGGTATGGTACATGCTAAACAGGTTAGTTTGTAAACATAAGCAATAAAGGCCCATCCTGGTTCTAAAGAAATAAAAAAAGATTAGAGGGATCTGTGAGTAGGACAAGATGAATTGAGCAGTATAGGCTGGATGAGAAGTGGGGTAAGAAACATGTGACATGCTTGGGTATTTAGGTGCTTGTCTCAGAGTGCTTTAAAATAATAAAGAATGTGCAGTTTGCAGGAGATTAAAGAGCTTGTAATAAAATTGGAAGATAATGTAGCAACTTTAGATATTAAGGGATGGATAGTCAAGTGAGAAAGGACAAACTGGAACTACACAGGTGAGGACAAGAAAAGGGCAGGAAATTAAATGAAATGTGTACATGTCGGAAGAAAACAGGAAGAGGAGACTAATATATGGGGAGAGTATAGACAAATAGGGATGAAGACAGGTAAAAGGAGAAGAAAGAAAAGACATATAGGAAAGAAGTGACAAGGAAAAGGAAGCTATTGTGGAAAAGCAATGGCAGACAGAGGTGCCAATGTTGTAAACAATACCATAAGGAGAGTAGAGTGGAAGTGATCAGGCTGGATGCTCAGCTAGTTGGATGCAAAAGAGGGCAGTGAACATCAGACTGCAGTATCTACTATGGGGATGGAGTATATGTGAGATCTGTAGAAGGAATGGAAAGGAAGGTGTGGGTGAGAAGCACAGCAGAAGAAGGAGAGGACAGAAGACAACAGGATACAGTAGATGAAAACAGTGTGCATTGCTTGTAAAAAGTATGTAGAAAAGAAGTGAAAGGATCGGATATAGCATGGAGCTGGCAGCATCTGGCATGGACAATGACAAGACCTGTACTCTGGTAACTGCAAGCGAAAGGTTGCAAATAAGAACCACAGTAGCACTGGACAGAAAATGAAAGAGAGGAAATAAGAGATTCTGCTGACTGGGAACTCAGCTAGGGGATTAAGTGGCCTGCATAGAGAGGAGAGACCTGGATTTGGTGAAAAATTTCTCAAGGCTTCAACTTAGTAACATATGGGAGGAAGTAAGAAATGTGGTCAAGGACATGGTATGGTGATCACAGGCACTAGTGACCTATCAGAGGAGACCACTGAGGTGATAGTCGGTGGGCAAGATCAAGGAGTTTGTTGAGAAATTCCATAACAGAGGAATTGGAGGCAACAAGTATTGTCTGAGACAGCAGACAATTTACTGTTGGAGGAAGGATTAGTCACCATACAGATTGGCTGTGGCAATGGACAAGGAAGAAGGGATTTGATTTAGCAACAGGATAGTGAAACCTGACATATAGACAGATCTATATTAAGGGCGTATTTTAATTAGTAAAAAAGGGTGAGTAATGCTCAGAGCTGGACTACAAAGGACTTTTGTGCAGTTTGGTGTAACAAACCGAGTGGAAGCAAGTCATAGACATATGTAAATGAATACATTATATAGAAGCGATGCTGCCAGCTAATGAGTGAATAATGAGATGCAAATGGAGGAAATAAAAGCACTTTTCATTCATTGATGTCAATGCAGATTTTAGCATTTTTGTGCTCGGTATCTGTATATAAATTTTATTTGAACTGCATTTGCACTGTGATATTCCATGTGTTGCACCTAACGGAAATATTCAGCAATACATTACTCAAATGTCTGCATATGTATTTTGTTTAAATTGTATTTTGTGCTATTGTTTTTATTCTGACCAGCCCACCTTCCTGGTAAGCAAAGTCTAAATGATAAATAAAAACATGCATAATCTATGTGTGTGAGTGTGTGTGTGTGTGTGTGTGTGTGTGTGTGTGTGTGTGTGTGTGTGTGTGTGTGTGTGTGTGTGTGTGTGTGTGTTTTTCTTACTATTCTTTCTTACAGGGATGTTTCTCTGACCTACAAGGAGACACATTCAGTGTTCTGCAAGCATTTGCTTCAAGAATACTCAATAAGTCCCTCAGAATTATGTCACTGCATATAAATGAGAATATTTGTTTCCCTCAGAACAGAAGAGAAAGGAAATGTGTCTATATTACCTAATCAAACTTTTAAAAGTTCGAACGTCATATGGTCAACACCATATGATCGAACTTTTAAAAGTTTGAAAATGTAATAAAAAAAATAAACGAAAGGAAAAAAACTATCTGAATGGTTTAAGCAGGGGTGCAAGCCCCCTGCACCACCCACGTGTGGGGGCTGTGCCCACCACACACCCCTCTTTAAATATACCAACACCGAGATTGCACTACAGTGCAGAAAAGGGAAATCTTCCCATTCTGCACTGTACGGAGATCTCCGTTGAAATGTTCAAACTTTTAAAAGTTCAATCATATGGTGTCGACCATATGACATTCAAACTTTTAAAAGTTCAACAATGTGATATAGACCCAAGTGAAACAGCACTACACATGGTTTCTATAACATTGCACCATTTCCTGAGGTTGTAGGTGCCATAGATTGCACTCATGTGGTATCAAACATCACATATTGCCCACTGGAGCAAAGATAAATTAATAGGAAGGACTGCGCTACCCTAAACTGCCAGATAGTTTGTGAAATGCATGTGATTTTGTCTAGTACATGTGTGCATTACTAACCATGTTTACATATATATGGAATATGTATAACTTGCATGTTTACTTTCAGTGTGGAGATTTTCGTCATACTGCTTGGAAACATGGTGACATAGATACACATTACTCATGTTGGTAATGCCCCCTCCAAAAAAAATGATTTGTGCATTGTGTTTTGTAGGTGATAAGGGCCAGCCCATAGAACTATGTACAACTCTGAAAGAGTGGAAGAGGTCCAAAAAATAATCTGGATTTCTAGATGTAGAATATGATGAGCAGTTGTTTTGGCCAATGAAGACATGGTTTTCTTATCACGTAATGGTGAAGCATTATAGTACTCCCCAGAGATGGTAAAAAAAATACTAGTAGGATGTGCCATGCTCCATAAGATGATCATGCAGAAGGAAAGACATTTTCTCTAAGAATGTGTATGCATTAAACTACTCATTGGACTCCCCAGTAACAGCATATGAAGGCAATCACATATATTAAAAGCTGACAGCGGTACGATTATCTTCACTCCTCCAAGCAATGGGTGCAGTGCAGGGTAACAAGGGCAAGGTGGCATACTTCTCAGCCTCTTAGTGCAGGAAATCTGGACAAAGTCATAATTAATGGGGAGATAAAGGCCAAAAAATAGGGGCAAATTTTAAACATTGCTCTTATAAACTTAGAAAGTAGATAGAATAACAGGTTTGCTTTAACATGAATTTTCTGTAACACATATACCAGCTCTATGGCAGACTGCATGGCAGCAGATGGTGTGTGGATGATATTTATGTAATTATTTGTTTGTTTAAATATGTTATCCAGGCTAGAACACTGATCACAAATAACCAATTTCAGTCTCAGACAGGAAATGCATTAAATGCTGACAACTGCAGAGATAAATTGCAAGAGGTAATGTAAAATTAAGCAGTTGTTAATATTATATATTTATAACAATTATATATGTGATCATACATTTGTTAAGAGTATACAATATTTATATCCAGAAACAGTGGTAAAATACATTCAGGCTATTTCTAAAGTGTCATAGAGACAGGTAAGCAGGTTTATAAAACATGCATTGCATTGTAACATTTTGTTATATACAAATTAATATATCCTTTAATAGAGGGTTTTATAGATGGTTGAAATCACTTACAATACAAACTTAGAGTTCAAAGTAATTAGAAGTGCATTAGTGTAACATAGAGAATTATGAACAGGTCATCAATTGTAAATACTTTATTATGTGCTGGAGACATGAATGTCAAGAAATTCACCTCAAGAGGAAAGGTTGAGATGCGAATCTTGGCATCCACGTCAAGAATGCATAATGGTAATGATTAGAGACTTGATCATAATTCTTTGCAGTACATGGAGTTTTATCTCTCCATTTACTGCTAGTTAGAGTAAAAAATAGAAAGAAAAAAAACCACTACATTTTTTGCTGACATCTATACCTGGTAAAGCAGTTAGTGAGCACTGTCAAAAGGATAGCAACACCTATCAGCTGCAGATGGTATTTTGTGAGAAAGTTTGGAATAATTTGAAATACTACAGAGTTGTGCACTGTGGTTTGCTGGTTGGCACTGTCATTTGTGCAAGACCTTAACAGTTCTTAGAGGAGTGTTAACTGCTAAGATTATGTCTTGCACTACTGTAGCACTTAACTGATTTGTCGTTTTGATGATATTAGACCATAATCACAGTGTACCATTCTCTATAAGAATTTTAAAAATGGAGGGGTAAAAGCAGAGTATCTAAGGTGTCAGTAAGTGAGAGTTTATAACTTGATTAGGTTATATTATTTGAAATATTACACTGATAATTTACCATTTTCAGAAGGTGCATTTTCAGCTGAGGAAAGAATTTTGGGCAAGAGGGTGTGTCTTTAAGTGAAGTTGGTAAGAATTCTCAGATTTTTGGGACCTTGTACAGAAAAGTAGTGATTAGAGCATTGGTGTTTAGTTTGATGGGCCTGTAATTAGGGTGCAGGTTGATCAAGGTTTCTTAAGTTGTAGGTTTGGGAGTCTTATATTAGTCTGGATGCTAGTTTGTAGTAGTTTGAATGGCTGTGATTGAACAGTTTGAACAGTTGTGATACAAAGGGAGGTTTGCCCTTTGTTTGACAGTAAGCCATTTTGCTCCTTGTATTGTATTACAGTGGTGTTCTTTTGGTGAGTGTGTGATGAGCCTATGTATTTTATTGGTGAGTTTTTAAATAAGAATAGGATTTCATTTGAGGTATATGCTATAGTAGGAATGACATGTTCTAGTTGCAATAATAAAATGCCTTTTCCTATTGCAATTCTAGAGTGTTTTGAGAGGAATGGTGAGATTTTATTAACCTAGAAAAACTTTATGTTTATTTTCTTTCTTGTATAATTTAAGTGTGGTGAAAAGCTAAGAAAAGGATCTAGCCAGAGTTTAGGGTATTTAAATGAGTTAGTGTTTCTGATAGTGGCATTGTTGTGGTCTTGTGATTTCTAGTGTGAATGTAGTTTTGTTTAGTTTTTGTTTTGTATCAAAGAGAATGTTTTTTGTTTTCCATGAATAAAGTATAAGTTTGTTATTCATCCAGTGAATCAGGTGGAGGAATTCTGACTGAAATTGTTTTTTGTAAAGCCGTGAAGGATTTGAACAGTATAGTACCATATCACCAGCAGAGTAAGTGTGGAAAGTGAGTAAGATTGAGAGCGGCTTGCTGATATATGTGGAAAGCAGGACAGGAGCAAAAATGGACCCTTTTGAAACACCTTGACTTAGACTGACTAGTGAAAAGAGGAAGGCATTTTAACATGGAAGTATTAATTAGAACAGCTTTTGAACTAATGTAGGCCAGCTGGAATAATGTTAATATTAAGTAGATGGTGTAGAAGTAGATTTTGATCTAAGAGTCCCTTTGTCAGGTCAGTAAAGATGGCACCTGTTAGTTGTTCTTTGTCCATCCCTTGTAGGATATCATCAGTTAATGTTCATAGAGCTGTTGAGGCATGCTAGTCAGATCAAACAGTAAGCTATTTGTTATAGAGTAGGTTACATTCTGATATATATTTTGTTAATTGGGTGTGAATATTTTTTTGATGATTTTTCCCAGGATGGAAAGAATGGAAATTGGACAGTTGAGGAGGAGTTTGATAAAATTTGGTTGTTTTGGGATTGTATTTACTAATGCAAGTTTCCATATTTTTGACATGGTGTTTTATATTAGGCATATACTGAATGTATGCTGCAGAGGTATTGTGATGTAGATGAACCAGGTGAGAATGCCATCTGATCCTGGAGGACTGTCAAATTTTAGGTTTTTGAGAACTGGCACTATGTCTTTCATTTTAGCATGATTGAAGGAAAATTGGGGAATGTAAGGGGAGGTTCTGCAGTTGGTGGTAAGCTTGTGATCGGAAGGGCTGTAGGTAGGTTTCTGAATTCTGGTAGGAAGTCTGAGAATAAGAATTCCTATCCTGTCCAAGATATAACCTCCAACCAATCTGCCAAAGTCTCGGGCTCCATTCCACACATGCACCTAGACTGCTGTAGCTCAAACTTGAAAGGGAGAAAACAGCACCCTGGACAACAAAAGCCTTCAGTACTTTCATGCTGACTTCAAGAGCACTTCTTCTAGGCTTCAGAGGATTGGTAGTTGGCTCCTATCTTCCATTGCTAGCACATAAACACTCTGGTGAATGCTTCAATATGCATTTTTTGGTTTATTTCTTAACAAGAATAGGGAACGGGTCTCTTTAAGAAGGCCAGCATTGTCACTGTGTTTTCTATTTTAGCAGAAATATCTCATCTGACAGGATATTTTTAGCTGAGACAGGTTACTTTTAATAAAGACATTTATCAGTAGCAAAATTCTGCTACTTTTATACTATTTGTGTTCTTTTTGGGGAAATCTTATATTTTTAGTGGAAAGTAAGTGTGTTAATGTTTGTGTACACTTTGTGACAACTTAACTTCCAAACAGCTCCTTCAAGCTGCACTTACCAGAGGGTAAAGGTATTCACTGGGTATTATGGGAGAAAAGTGTGCTGTTTGTGCATTTATTTATGATATTTATTTGACTGGTGTGGGAAAGTATAAGTGTATGGGAAAGTTTAAGTGTATGTAGTGCATGGGAGCACTTAGTGACAATTTATCATCTGACTGATTCCTTTCAGCTGCACTTATTGGTGTACAGCCCTCTCTCTTGGTAGGAACATGGAAACATTTACCAATCTTTTGGTTCCTCCTCCTGCTGTACCTAAGAAAAAGACAACTACTAGTGAGCCTTTGCTGACACTGTGGGTTCAGTCAGTGCCTCGCTGACCCTCTTCAAGAGAAATCTTGATGAGTGGATGGGTAATAGAAAGTTCACCCCGGGGACCTCTCCAGTGGCTCTGCTTGATAGAGACACTGGGAACTAATGTTGGGCAGCACGATGCCAGGGCACATCTATGGGCTAGGTTTGCAAAGGATCCAGGGCCATTAGCCTAGTACACACCTATGAACCTATGAACCTTAATTCAGTCTGCAATTAGGGTGTCCTTTGGAAAAAGAAACAACAAACTAGATATAATTATTTTAAACACAGTATTTCTGTAGATAAGGATTAATTAATTATTTTGGCTAAAGACTTGTGTCAGGCCTTGATTCCAGTGGAACAGCAGAGAGACTTGGCTGAAAAATGTAGTTTCACAATACCTGAGAATCTTCAATCAGATGATTATAGGTTCATAAGTTCATAGGTTGGAACTAGGCTATCGGCCCTAGGGCCTATACAAGCCTAGCCTTAACAATTCCCTTGCTATTTCTTCCCACAATATTTACTTCCCTGGGCCCCTGTATAGCAGGGCGACTGATGTGATCCCTCTGGTAAATTTCCTATCTCCCATTATGCTAAGGATAGGGGCAGAGATTCTTCTATGTTTTCTTCACAAGTCCCTGATTCTGAATCTGGGGAGAGTGAGTTCTCAGTTTCTTTTTTAGAAGAAAGTTCTTTTGCTGAGCCTATGTCCAGAATGAATAATTTATTCCAATGGAAACGGGTAGATGTTCCCTCTTCTTTAGGAAGATATTGTGATATGTTGTAAGTGGATATGCCACACTCTACTCCTATTCTTCCTAATATGCCAGCCTAGGAGGATGCTTTTGACTTACTGTCTAATAATCCTGATAGTCAATCTTCAGTCTCTAAAAAGGAAGAGAGACTTTTATAAAGTTCCTCAATCTAACAAGTATTTGTTGTCTCATCATAGGCTTGACCCAACAGCTATTTCTATTTTTTTTCCAGCTGCTACCAAGTGTTTTCTCAGTGTTAATCCTTCTCCTCCTGAAAATGATATTAAAGCCTTTGACAGAATAGGGAATATCATTTTTCTTCTACAAATTTTCATTTGGATAATGAGGTTTTCTTTAGTCCTTTTGTTGCTCAGGTACTCATAACAGTTTGATGAAAGAAAAAAATTGATTCACATTGTTACCATTTTTTTTCAGATAACTTTTCTGAAATATACTAAATCCTCTAGTTCCTTTTTCAAAAAGCAAGACAAGCAGACCCAACAAATTTCTGGCAAGCAGGGCTCTAAGAAAAAGTGGCAAGAGAAATCTAATAAAAAGTAGGGATATGTTCAGAAAAAAAGGACAATCCTCCAATTCAGAATGACTACATCAACATTATCCCTTGCCACCTCCTTAAATCTGTTCCCACCACTGGTTTCCAATCTTCTTATTTGGCATCAGACTGTGAGTAGTTCAGGAGGGTTGCAAACACCTACCCATTTTCAGGGCATTCTTCATCTGTCAAAGAGGAAAGAACTATATCCTCTAGTTTTAATCATATGCTTTCCTTGGAGGTCATAGAACCTATGCCTCAAAATCAGATGAGGAAGAGATTCGATTCAAGAATGTTTCTAGTGCTAATGAAGGATGCAGTCTGGAGATCAGTTTTTGACCTTTCCTTTCTCATCTTGTTTGTGAAAGTACCAAAGTCCAAGATGTTGACCTTACAAAACCCATTACTCCTACTCCTCTTTGGAGTTTTTGGCAACTCTAGACCTGCCAAATGGTTATCATCATATTCCCATAGATTTCAGAGCTTTCCTCAGATATTCTGGGTTACATTATCAGTTCCCTGCATTACTGTGTTAATTATCTACAGGTCCAAGAGTGTTTACAAACTGTATAGCTCCAGTAATAGCCCATTGCAGACTGGAGGGCATTCATATGTTTCCTTATTTAGACAACTTGCATATCTTTGCAGGATCTTTTTCCAGGTGGCAGGAGTCAGTTGCATGGATTACAAACCTCCTTCCAAACCGAGGTTTTCATATCCAGAGTCACAAATCCTCTTAATTCCTTCTGAAAAGACAGCTTTTCTATGATGTCTTCAAGAGTCTTCCTGCAAAAGGCATTCCTAATTCAGGAGAAAGTGGATTTGTATCTGGAAGTCTTTCTAAAAGTTTCTCCAGTCAGTCTCTGACTTCAACCAGTGATCATCGTAGGACTCTAGGGTCATGGCATTCACGATTCTCATGATTACTCTTGCCAGGTTGCACACAATAAGAATCCAGTGGTTCTTAAAAATTATGTGAACCCTGCATATTCACCCTCTGGAATTTCAAATTCCAGTCTTGGGTTTTGTAAAGGAAGAACTGCCTTGGTGGAGAGAACAGACTTCCCTGAATCCAGGTCTCCCATACTCTCTTCCAACCCCTGTTCAATCTGTTAAAACAGATGCATTGGATTTTGCTTGTTTCAATGGGAGGAAAATTATATGATCTTTAAAACAAAGCAGACAGGTCAAAGCACATAAATGGGGTAAAGATGTTAGCTGTGATCCATGTTAAAGAATCTCTTCGTCATCTGTTGTCTCCTAGTCCTCTGTAGGGGGTCTATATCATATATTCAAAATTCCAAAATGTCGAACACCATATGTTCAAACTTGGAATTTCGAATATTGAAAACATTGAATGCTCAGAATAGCATTTCCCAGTGAAAAAATTTGCTGTTCCGAGAAGCATACACACAACACAAGCACACCAAAATAAATAAACCACACACATACAGTTATCAAAACCCAACCCCACACTAAACCACACATACATTACTAACTATCCACTTACCTTAACCCGCACCCTAACCCTAAGATCCATAACTATCGCACACATACCCTACGAATCTATACACAAACTAATTAATACACACACATACAGTTAACAAAACACAACCCTACACTACACCATACATACATTACTAACTATCCACTTACCTTAACCCGCACCCTAACCTAAGGTCCGTAACTCTCGCACCACAGTGGAGGAAATAGCGAAGCCACAGAACTGCCCACCGAAATCTTGCCCTAGGTAAGATTTCGATGTTCCGAGGCTTCGCTATTTTCACCATTCGATATTTTGGGTTCACTGTTTTCATGTTCTGCATTTTACCTCTTTGGAATTTTGATATAGACCCTCTACAGTTGATTACAGATGTTACCACAGTGATGCTGTCATAAGAAAACAGGGAGGCACCATGTCATACCCTCTGTGCAGGCTAGCTATGGTAGCTTGGGAAATCACTTTGAAACATTGTTTAACCCTCCAGGATTCATATTGTCCATCAGGACAAAATGTAGTGGCAGACAAACTGATCAGGATCAGGACAGACCTTCATTAATTGAAACTGAATGAGAGATTCTTCCAGGATTTCATCCATTTGTGGGGAACACATCAAATACATCTGTTTGCTTCCTTTCAAAGCAGACAACTAAACAAATTCTGTACCAGAACTCCTTGCAGCTAGGCCTGGAAAACAGTGAATTATTTTATTCTAGTGTTGGGGAGAGTTCCTTTATGCTTTTCTACCCCTTTCACTAACTCTAAGGTCATTTCGAAGATTCAGAATGACTCTCCAGTGATCATTGTGGTGATTTTCTTCTAGCCCAGGCAATAGTGGTTCTCCCTTTTTATGAAACTGACCATGGGCAAATACCACAAGTTCCTCACAAACTGCATCTACTCACACAAGACAGGGGGAGTTTGATACACCCTAGTCTGAAGCAACTTCAGGTTAGGCACCTCTTTTCTGAGCACATGCAACAGGTACTAAAGGAGTCAAGAAAGCCTGCTGCTTGGAAATTTCATGATGCTAAATGGAAAAGATTTACAAATTGGTATGCAAATGGTTCTTAGATATTTGTGTGAGTTACTTTTCTCTGGCCTTTCTTATTCCTCTATCAAAGTTCATGTTAGCCATTTCAGCATGTCTGCCCATTGATCCTCCCCTTTCCTCTCTGTCTTTAGTCAAGATATTCTTGAAAGAAGTTTTACATGTAAAACTATGTGGGAAAATGGTGGCACCTACTTGGGATCTTAATGTTGTGATGGAAAAGTTAACTCTGTCTCCCTCTGAACTACCTCATCGGGCTGATTTATGGTTCATGACATGGAAGATTGTACTACTTTTTGTTCTTTCTTCTGCAAGATGAATATCTGAATTGCAAGCTTTCATGGTGAGTGCACTCTATTTGGTTTTCCATAGAGATATGGTTTCTATAAGAACAAGTGCTTCTTTCACGCCAAAAGTTGTTTCAGAGCTTATTTTGAATCAAACCATCAAACTCCCATTTTTCTGTCCTGAACCTAAAAATCAGTGAGAAAGGATTCTTCATACTCTGGACATGAAGAGGCAATTCAGATATTATCTTGAAAGAAGTAAGTCCTGTAGAACAGCTGAACAGCTGTTTATCACATATGAAGGGACTAAGAAAGAGCATCCTGTGTCAGAACAGACTATTTCCAGATGATTGTCCCTTCCTATTGCTTTTAGTTATTCCAGCTTATGGTAAATCACTTTTAGGCAATATCAAGTCACATTCTACTAGAGCCTTGTCATCTTCAATGGAAAACTGGAAAGGGGTGGACTCTGAACATATATTTACAAAAGATAACAAACTGGATTATTTGGCCAAGTCCAGAACATGGTTGCTTTGCTAGAACCATTCTACAGGGTGTCCTAGATCCTAATTCTTCTACCTCCCAGGTTGAATAAACAGGTTCCTATTATGTAAATGAACGCTTAAAGTTGCGAACACTGTTCAATTGAACATGTTTACCCGAAATGGTGAAATTCCGAAAGACGGAACAGCAATTATTTTTCCCAGGGGAAAGAAAATCACTAGGCCATTTTTGGGACTTTGCCATTTACTCCACTGTGGTACGATTTTGGAGTTGGTATATTTAAGTTGGGGGGCTGTAGAGGGCACAGCCCTCCCACACACACTTTATTTTGTGTGCATGTGTTTTTTTGTTTTTTTTTTCATGGATCAGAATTTTTTTTCCCTGGGAAAAAAAAATCACTGAGCCATGTGTTCAGCATTTTGGATTTTTGAAGTGTTTGGGTCGATTATACAGCATTCGCAGTTTCAAGTGTTCACTGATATAATATAGACCCGAATAAGCTATGTTAGAGAAAAGGCAACCTGCAAATTGCCACCCTGATTGGAGAATGAATATTCTCAAGCAGGTTTTTAAAGTATGGGTAATACCTACTAAAAAAAGGGTGTTGCTCCACGCCAACAAATTAAGCACTGCCATGAAGCTCAGGAAGTTTAAAAATAAACGTCTGCCATTTTTTATGATCACCAAACAATACAGTTTAGTGATCGTAAAATTAAAACAAAAAAGTATATAAAAAAATAAAGAAAAGTATATAAAATGCGAGAAATGCAGAAATTATGTTCAAGCAAACCACTTTAATGAGGATTTTGATAAGAGTAACGTATGCACATTATTCTTATCAAACTCCTCACTGAAGTGGTTCATGTGGACATATTCGTGCATTTCTCATATTTTACTTAATTTTTGGTTCTACCAGTTCAAGTAGTGCAACTTTTTCGGTGCCATTTTTTGTTTCTTAGAAAAAAAGTGTGTGTGTGTGTGTGTGTGTGTGTGTGTGTGTGTGTGTGTGTGTGTGTGTGTGTGTGTGTGTGTGAGTGTGTGTATGTGTGTGTTTGTGTGTGTATACAGTAAATACTTACCAGACATATTTTGGACGTAAAACATTTCATCCAACAACAACATATACTACAACAAGTTTGAACATTAGGCAGAAAAAATATTTTACATAAAAAATATTAAGATATATGTATATATTACTTAAAAAACATAAACAAATACAAAACAATTTAACAGATAGCCCATTCTCTAAGCTCAACAATGCCCTCCACAGTGTGGGTAATTGTGTAAGCAATGACCCTTCAGGAGGTATAGATGTCCTCTGCCTATGGTGTCTGGCCTCAGAACACACTTGGGTGCATTATTTACACAACACACACACACTCTGTCAGGCAATATTACTTGCTTAATCTACCCATATAGCTAAAGGTTGCTGCAGTAGTGATACTGCTGAAAATAATACAGCTGTGTTAATTGCACTAACTATAATAATAGATGCTCAGAATGATCATTGCCGCAGTAACAACATCTTCCTCATTCTCCTTTTTGTATTTATAGTTATATTTTTCAATAAGATTATGTGTTTCTAATTATTCTCTTTTTTCAAGACTGAACTCTCTCCCTTTTGGGGGGGCAACATTTTTTTAGGGTATTTGGTACCCAGGCTGCTGTTTTCTCCCTTTGAAGCTTGAGATTCAACAGCCTGGGTGCATGTTTGTGTGTGTGTGTGTGGGGGGGGGTGAGGAGACTTTGGAAGACTGTGGCGGGCTGTTATATCCTTTTAAGGCAAAAACTCATATAACTATAGGCTACTGCAGTAGTGATTACTTTGAACATCTACTGTTATGTTAAGTGCAACTTACCTGTTCTTTTTAAAACAGGTTTCCATTGTATGTTCAGGACCTAATAGGGTAAGTACTAAAACACTAAGAAATTAACTCCAAGTCTGAAACTGTTGCATCACTCAGAATTCCCACTTCTCCAAGATACAGTGACCTTAGAGCCTAAGTTGTGTCATTGTGAGAGTTGCAGCCCACATCCACACCTACATTTAGAGGGATAAAGAAACTTTTTTTTAACATGGAGTAATACGTTTTACATTTCCCTGTTAGTCTCAGAGGCATGAGGCAGTAACTGTATGACGTTGTTGGGGGCAGTTAAGGAAGCACACATAAGATAACGCTAGAAGGCAAGGAATGAACATTAAGAGGAAAGTAATGTTAAATATATATACATTTATTATTTTATCGTATAATGAATTCTTTCCTGCATGTGGAACGGCAGCCTGATTTAAAAATATATTGTTACAGGGTAGCTTCTTTCAGGCAGGAAACTTGTATTTTTAGATATTTTGAGGGGGTAACACTGACTCCAAGTGTTTGTTTAGTCCTTGGTAAGTATACAGAGTCTGAATTAATTTGTAATCAAATTTAAACTGGAGTTTCAGCAGTAGGTTAAGCTATATATTAGAACTAAGTTATAGACTATAATTGGGCTATGTTATATGCTTGTACAGGGTATTTGTGAACTACAGGTAGAGGGCACAGAGTGTGAGCTTCAGGGCTATGAGTGGGAGAGTGGAGTAAAACTACAGTATTCAGGGATTAAGTGTGGGGCTAGAAATAGTGTTGGTGCAATGATGTTTAATTGAAAAACAGGACATAGAGGGGGGCAATTTACTATAGGGGACAGACTATAGGTGGCTTTAGACCCAGGGCAGCATTTTACAGGACAAAATATAACAGTACAGTAAAGGAAATTAACCTTGGCCACTTGTAGGATGGACTTCAGGTAGATAGTGAGTACTGTTTTTCAGGGTAGCTTCTTTCAGGCAGGAATTTTATAAATAAATATAATAAAATAAAATAAATAAAATGAATAAATAAATAAAATGAGCATAGGTCTGTGAAATGAATAGTGTGGTAATGGCTTATGACTGGGTTCTTATATAGAATCCACTCAGAACAAAAGTGTCATCTACATGGCAGCCTTGTAATTTCAAAGACTATCATCTGCTTGAATGTTATGAGAAAAAAACAGCAAGGAACCCAGACTGGTCATGTGTGGTACCTCTGAGAGATCTGTTATATGACTACATATGTGTATAGTAAATGTGCAGCATGTCCATGTAAGATCATGACTGGAAATTAAGTATGAAATATCTCAGTACAAGTACAGTAGGAATATGATAGGTAGGGCAGATAGGCATCTCTGAATGTGGATGAAATGAGTTAATAGTGGCTAGGGTTTGAGAACTTGTCATCCGTTTAATGTGGCCCTGTTAGTATTGTAAAATTAGTGTAAAATGTATACCTATGGTTTTCACTGTGGCTGACATATGAATGAGAAGATGTAGTTTAGCCAACAGATATGAGATGATTAGTTATTTAAACTTTATTTTGCATATGGCAGTAGCTACTGTAATTTGAACTGGTCTAAATCATGGTTGAGAAGATGTTAGTTTGTAAAGTATTGCACTTAAAGGCAAGGAGCTCTCCTTCATTTAAGGAAAGTAAAATATGATGATACATAGGGAGGCTGGGAATATGGGGTGGTGAGATTAGGATTCCATCTTAAGTCTGTGCTGGAACAGTCATTTAGCACAGATGCTTTTATTATCTCAGCAACAGTCTCCATTCCAGATGAAACTGTGCTTACATGATCCCTGTTACTGCAGCAAGGGCAATATAGTGCTATAGGAGAATGTGCATGTATAATCCAAAGACATGTCACAAAGTACAAAAACTGTCTTATACAGTGTTCCTCCTTGGCTGGTGTTATAGGTCACTGTAACACACCGATTCTGTAGGAAAAGACTGTGTCCTTCCAATATATGTGAAGCAGCTGCCTCAGAAAATCTGCAAATTCTTCAGAAAACTTAGGCTGCTGTTATGCCTTTCGTCTAACAATTTACACATAGCATTCAGTGGCAAAAGAATGTGCTATCCTATGCAGTGTTGCTTCTGGTAATAAAGCTCTACTCTCTTCTATTTGGTTGCTTGGTCTCAGTCCAGTAGAAATTTTATCACTGTGAGACTCATCTTTTAATTACTGAATAAGCTGATTCATGGCATATAGAAGCATACTATTTTTCAATAAGTTAAGGCATGTCTCACTAGACATCATCTCAATAATCTTGTGTAAAACTGTGTGAATCAATATGTCACTACTGTCTTCTATAAACATAAACTAATAGCTTTATTGACACTGTCAGAGGCCAACAGTTCTTAATAACAACTGGAAAACCTTACAGCCATCATATTGTGAAGCTTATTATAATCCATATATATGCTGTACATAATGTCACTCCGCGGTGTCTTGTATTTTTATAACTATGTCATAAAGTCATGTCCTGATGTCAAATATACCTTAAATATAATATGAAATATATACCTTAGCATATGATATCTATAAGCAACAGCAGAATGAAATATGCAGTTTAGGACTGAAGTTCAATAGATAACCAATGCTCATCAGTAGTTAAAACACTGGCTGTAATTCATAGATATAGGCATAACAAAGCAACTCTTACTACACAGATGTACTAAGTTGCACTGCTCCACTATTAAGTGATTCATACTCATGCACATTCCCATAAATGCAATTATCTTATTAAGTGAGAATTTGCCTGACTCTGAATTATTCAGCTTGAGCAGTGTTGCAGTACTCAATTAAGCTCACTACCAACCTGTACTGCAAAGTAGCACAGGTCCTATCAGACCACACATGAGCACACATTATCCCCCCTTCACACACATGTATACATGCACACACACACACACACACACACACACACACACACACACACACACACACACACACACACACACACAATTATCAGTTGTCCCTGATTTTGCACAAGACCCTAACTCTGCCTAATATTTTTGCTCTGTCCCTCATAAGATTTTGGAGGGAATTTAATAAAGCCTACATGGACTTTTTTTCCCTGTAGACATCATGGCATGCTGCTTACATGAAAGTAAGCAGGTTTGTGATCCAGTAAACAGAGCTGGGAGGCGTGCACACACGCGCCAACACGAAAGCATCCTTGGCATGCAACTCAACTCATAAGTAGGTGGTTTTCCAGCAAATGAGAGAGGTAGAGCGATCCAGCAACCAGACAGGCATGTCAGTGTCTGTAATGTATATGGAAAAATTCCATATATGCAGGATTTTAAACAGGCAACAGGGGCTATAAAAGTGTAGTTAGATGGACAGTAATAATATAACAGACACAGATATGACCAATACTATCCACAGCGTGTCCATAAATCTTATGGAAATATATTAAAATAAATTTATTTTTTTAATTATGTGGGTATGTTTGCACAGAGCACCACCATGTACAAACATGCAGTTATGAAAAAAAAAATAGTGTAAATATCAAAATTTATAGTATGTGACAGAAATGTATTATAGGACCCTGTGTGGAGTATGCACAATGATGGAATGGTCCTGTTGCTAACAAGGTAGGCCTGGAACCATGTAGTTTACAGGTTGTGTGCAGTGATTCCTATGCAAATGAGATGGGTTAACTAAATAGCACATTTGGGTATCTATGTCTGCATATCGCTTCCATGGAGGCACAGAACCATGTCAGTGTCCACAGAAGACATAGCTGACAACAGGGGGGGGGGTCTAAGGACTTGCAAGCTCATTGGAGCTCAGCTGCACCTGTTTGCATGGCATGGTGTTGTGCTCAGTGGGGGAGGGGGGGGCATGTCCACATCAGCTAAGCTTTGTTTACCTTCAGGGCGCATGTTTGCAGGTGTTTGCATGGCGTGCTGCCGTGCTGAGCATGACTTTTATGGGGGTGTGTGCAGTGTCTGCTGAGCATTGTTTACCTTTGCAGTGCATGTTTGCGAGGTGCGCTGCAGTGCTGAATGAAGAATGCTGCCAAAAAAAAATAAAAAATTGGCTGAGAAAGCCAATGATATATTAATTACTGATGACCCCTGTTTCACTTAAACTAGGGCAATTAACACTCCTTAATGATGTACTTGGCAGGTGGAATGCATCATAGGCAGCCAATCGCATAGACTGGACCTACAGCAGAGCACTATAAAGGTTGCATACACCCTACAATCTGATTTCACCCCATACTCTGCACCAATGGAGTACAGACTTGGGATTTTTAACTGAAGGAATGCTAGGGGCTGCTGCAGGTCTGTTACATCTGTATGTGCTAGATGCTGAGGTCAATGCTGCTGCCGACACTAGGTCTAGACTGAGAAGGAGAAGAGTGTTCAGGCCCAGGGTAACCTTCCAGGAGCTATGTTAGCTGGATATTGTAGAGTGCTACAGGGTGGACAGAAACATGCTACAAGAACTCACTGAGCTCTGCCACCCACAACTCAGACCCAGAGTCAACAGAGGTGAACCCATCCCAGTGGAAACAAAGGTATGTGTAGCTCTTAGGATACTAGATACAGGTACTTTTCAAAGACCAACTGGGGACATGATGGGGGTCTCGCAGGAATCAGCATCCAGGGCACTTCACCAGTTCCTGGATGTCTTGCTACCACATGTCAGTGAGCACATTTATTTTGCCCTCATCCCTGAGGTGAGGGCCAGCAGTATGCAACACTTCTACCATGTAGCACACTACCTGAGGTACTGGGTGCCATAGATTGTACTCATGTACACATCAGGGCACCACCCGGTGAGAAGGGTAGAATTTACATGAACCGCAAGGGGTATCAATCCATCAACTGCCAGGTCATGTGCAATGCCCAGGGCATTATCATGAATATGTGTGCTTGCAGCTCTGGCAGTTATCACAACTCCCATATCTGGCACGCATCACAGCTGTACCATATGTTTGTTTGGGGGGACATCCCACACAGCCATTTACTGGGGGATGCTGGCTATGCACTGGAACCATGGATGATGGCACCCATCTGAAATGCACACACACCCACTGACGAACACCATAATGAGACACACGCATACACTAGGAATATCATAGATCATGCGTTTGGGCTGCTGAAGTCACAGTTCCTGTGCCTTGATATATCTGCTGGAGCCCTGCAATACTCTCCAGCCACATGTGCACAGATGTTCACTGTATGTTGCTACACAATATGATCCTGCAGAAACAGCTACAGCAGGATCAGCAAAGGGAAGGGATACTCAGTCCCCCACCAGTGCCTAGGTTCCCACAGCCATACCCACAGGAGGACACAGAGGAGGAATCCCCTGAGGATGTCCCTGTAGGCAGACGTAGGTGTGCCCAGTATGCCCTGGCCTTGGCCAAGAGACAATGCATAGCACATGCACTGACAGCCAAGGGACCTAGAGACTGACACGTTACTCCGACTCGCACACACATATACTAACAATGATGCCAGCCAGCCTACACAACCTGCACCTAACCATGTATTGGATGTGTACTGCATGCATCAGACAGAGTCAGCCCTGAACCACTGTTCCATCAACTGCTGCATTCATAAGGTAAGTCACTCACCTATACACCACTTGTAAGGAGTACTAGAATATGGTATCATATGTATGGATCTGCTGCATGTATGCAAGGGAATATAGTAGGTTACTGGGCTACTTGGAGAGACCTAACTGCCACATGGGGCAACAGGTACCAAGTCGAATAATATGTTCTCCATAATATTCACTAGGCCACATGGCTGGAAAATCCACAACATTATTCAAGGGAGATGGCACACAGTGGGGTCACATGAAAGTTGCACAACTGTCTATGCCAGCAGATGATGGGCTGGTTGTCCTCCACCCCCAACACATCAGTGTTCCCATACAACTGCTGTAAGAGTAAGTCAGCAGTGATATAGCAGCAGACCAGTCATTCCCATGGCTGTGACATAGAACCTGAGCACATGTTGTATGTCCATGTAATGCAGGGATGACAATGTATGTCTGTATGCTGTTGATTGTATGATGAATGATACATCTCTGTCTGGTGGCCGGTGTGGCAGAGTATGCTAGGGACACCACCATGGTTGATGGTGTTGATGGTTTGACTCTGGCAGCATCCACATCTCTTGCATGTGAGGTAGTCATATGTTGTCACTCCCGCAGACTGTCATACCCCTCAATCTGTTACTGCAAGACAGCTGGACAAAGTCAAAGAGAATGAGGGGCAAAGGGACAAAACTACAGACAGACAGACATTGCACATGATCTGACTAACTTAGAAGGTGACTAGTATAACAGTGGATTGCATCAGAACAGGATATCTGTAGGATATAAAGACTGTCACTTAAATGTGTCTGTAGTTAGTACTATTCACTGACTACATTATACAATATTTTGCCATAACACCACAAATGTATGAAGAACAGGCCAGAAATATGGGGTGAAATGCTGGACATTACACAAAAACTTGTACAGTAAGAGGTGTGCAAACTCTCATCATGTGTGTGCTATTACATTGTGTACCCCAGTCACATATTAATTAAAGCACACAGCCGGGGAATGACGTGGACAATTTCATGGAAGTGCTGTACTGCAGATACAGGTGCAGCTCCCAATGTCTGTAGCACATAAAATCCTAGACTGAAGTACAGGTAGCTCTGACCTGGAGTCACCTTGTAAGTACTGACAGTCCCACTGGGCATGCTCCAACACTTAGCTAACTTCAGCGCAATTCTGTTGCCTTTTCCTCACAAAGACCTACTATGTGGAAATACGTCTGTACATGCAGACAGCTAATTATCCATATATGTCTGACCCTATCCCCTCCCACATGCTTAGTGTATCTATCAGAATGTACCCCAAATACATATAATACCTATATATATATATATATATATATATATATATATATATATATATATTTTTTTTTTTTATTTATTTATTTTGCATTTGTTAACTGGGTTGATCCAGCTGGGTAACAATTTACCCTTTTTCAGTGGAGACCCAAGGGGAAAAGCCCCAAACAGACATACAAATAGAGACAAGTTTACAATAATACAGAGCAAAACAATGTCATGAATACACTGGATAAGAAAAAAAATAATGTACTCCATGGAATTAAACATAGCTATATACAAAAATATAATAATAAGGGTGAAAAAGGAAAAACAAAAATAATAAATCCAAGAGGTATGCAGTAAGGGAATAAAGGTTATAGATAAACATTTGAAAATAATATGGCATTATTAGATTAGTGGCTAGAAGGAGAAATTGTGTATGTACAAGGGACCTCAGATCAGAGGAAGAGATGATACAGAAGAAGAAAGTAGTAGAGGAGGGATGAAGTGATCTAGAGGGAGGGTGTAGAAGGGAGAGCATATAGATATAGTAAGTTATAGAAATAAGAAAAGGTCTTATAGATCGGACGTAGTGGTAAAGTGGGTATAGGGAAAGGGAGGAGTTAAGTAGGATTTGTAGAAGCTGCTGGTGACAAATCTAGCAATTTTGTTGTAGGTTTGGTCAAGCTTTGCCAGCAGGTTATTTTGAATATTAGAAAATAGAGGGGAGCCATAGAGGAGGGCAGGGAGGAGATAGGATTGGGCTAGCAGCAGTTTTGAGTTGGGGGCCAGGAATTTGTTATTTCTGTAAAGCAGGCACAGTTTTTGGTGTGTTTTCTTTATGGAATGAAGTATGTGGAGGTCGAGTTCGAGCTGGTCATCTATGATGACACTCAGGAGTTTAGTGTGTGAGTCTGGTCTTATGATGGTGCCATTTAGAGGGGATAAGAGAAAGCTGGATTTGTGTTGGGCTAGAGTTTTAGGCAGGAATAATAAGTGCTTAGTTTTAGAGGGGTTCAGGATGAGTTGATTGTTGGTGAGCCACTTTTCAACAGAATGAAATAAAGTTTGGGTGGAATGTTGCTAGAGTCAGAAATGGAGATCAGAGTTGAATCCTCTGCGTACTGAATGATAGAGGAGAGGTTACAGGCAGTGTGTAGGTCATTGGTGAAGAGAGTGAAAAGGAGGGGACCGAGAATTGAGCTTTGAGGAACACCAGTCTGAACTGCCAAAAAGGGAGAGAAGGAATTTAGCCATTTAACTGCTTGTAGGCAATTGGACAGGTAACTTGAAAACCAATTTAGTGTGGGGATGGAAATGTTCAACTGAGAAAGTTTATGAAGGAGAAGGCTGTGAGAGACAGTATCAAAAGCTTTTGAGAGATCTAAGAAAAGGCAGGACATGAGTTTGTTATTGTCTCTGGCCTCAGCTACAGTATGAGAGAAGGATAAGAGTGCAGAGTTAGTACTGTGTTTGGGTCTGAACCCATGCTGGGTGGTGGTTAAAAGATTGTTTGGAGTAAGGTGAGAAAGTAGTTGAGAATCGATACACTTTTTGAAAATTTTGGAGAGGGGAGAAAGAATAGCAATGAGATGGAAGTTAGATGATTCTGTGGAGTTACCTCCTTTATGTAGTGGGATAGTGTAGTATTGCTTCCAAATAGAGGGGGTAGTGGATTCTTGGATTGAGCGGTTGATTAGAATGGTGATAGGAAGGGCGATAGAGTTAGCAGCAAGTTTAAAGAATTGGGGAGGTAGGTTATCGGGGCAGGAGAACAAGGTTTGAGTTTAATGAGGAGAGTTTTAATATAACTAACAGAGACATGTTTGAGCATGAAGGGGTCTGAGAGGTTAGTGGAGTCAGGTTGGGGATGTGAAAAAGGTGTGGGCTTGGTAGTGGAAGTAGTAGAACTGGAAGTGGAATTAGAGGTAGGGTTGGGGTTGTTGGCGGTGTTAGGTACTAGTTTAGAAATGGTATCAATGAAGTAGTGATTTAAATGGATGTGGGAAAAGGGTTGGGAGTTGTGGGTGAGCCAGGGTTAAGAAGAGTTTTTATGGTTGTCCAGAACTTCTGGGGGTTAGAAGTGTGCAGAGATTGGACAGAGAAGTGAGTTTCTTTTGTCCTGGTTGACTCTTTTTTTTGTAAGGTTTCTAAATTCCCTGAGGGCAGCAGATTTGCTTTTCTAATATTGTTTCCAAGTGGCATCTCTTTTATGCATAAGGTGGAAGGTTTCTTTGGATAGCCAGGGGGCATGTTTAGCTTTGACTTTTATTTTCCTGATGGGGGCAAGAGAGTTGAGTATGTTTAGGAATGTCTGGTTGAAGTAACTGACTGTGTCATTTAAAGGTAGAGAGTATAGGCAGGGCCAGTTAATTTTGGAGAGGATTTCATCAAAGGAGGTTCTACTGAATTTTCTTAGGTTACGGATGTATTTTATGAGGTGAGTATTAGTGAGGTTGGGTGAGTATCTAGTAATAATGGATAGGCAGGTGGTCACTGATGGAATCAGGTAGTGTACCTGGCTGGTGGTACCAATTTGGAGAATTTACGAGAATCCAGTCAAGGATAGAAATGGAGTGGTCTTTGACAAGGCGGGTGGGAGAGGAGACAAGTTGAGTAAAACCATGTAGATTGAGAATATGAGAAGGTGTAGTAAAATTAACCGAGTTCCAGTCTATATTTACATCCCCAAGAATGATAGTTTCAAAGGGGATGTGATGAAAACACCAAGATAAGATGTCTTCAAGGATGGTAATGTTATTCCCTGGTGGGATGTAGACTGAGACTATGGCTAGTTTTTGGTAGGTGTTGAGATGGCAGGTTACCATGAGTAGCTCTGCAGGGTGGAAGGAGGGAGGGGTAATGGTGAATGGTAAGATATTAAGAGAGTCAGAATAGAGAATAGCGACACCACCTCCCCTTTTGGTAGCTCTATCCAGTCTGTAGATGTTGAAACCAGGGGGACAGATCTCTGAGTCGTGGATGTAGGGTTTTAGCCAAGTTTCTGAGAGAGTTAAGATGTGGGTGTTATAGTGTTATATGAGTGCATGGAGTTCAGAAGGGAAAATAGATGGGGAGGTAGTAGTAAGAGAGGGAGTGATAGAGATGTAGGGGGAGGAATTAGTAGTGATAGTAGATGGAGTGGAGGAGTTGGAAGATGAGAGTTGGTTATTAGGACCAGGGTTGGGGTGTATATCACCTGAAAGAAGTAGTGATGTCAGGATAGAGAGAAAAAAGTTAGGTTGGGGGAGAGGATACAGAAATTTGGATTTTAACTTGGGGATTTGTTTTGGTGAGGGGAGTAATTTTGTTTTGAAAAATAAGTAGTGTGGTAGAGTGTACTGAGTGCGGGCACAGAAGAGTAAGGTAGCAGCTGGATAGAACTTGGGAGGGATTTGGTTCCTAGTGGAGGGTAAGGGGAGGATTACAGGGGAGTGTGATAAGATGTGAGGTATGTCAGTGTAAATAGCAGAGGAGAGAGAAAAAGAAATGACATCATCTTCAGTGTGCATAAGAGTGTATAATATCTTCAGTGTGTATAATATCTTCAGTGTGTATAAGTTCAAGATATATATAACATTAATGACCATAAATAAGTCAAATATAAATATCTCATATCACTTATTAATAACAGTTTGAATATCATGAACCAGCAGGCCTGAAAATTCACAAATAGCCACAACTACATACATGTCTATATAAAGGAATGTATTTGAACACACCCCTCTTATATGCTTTGATATGCACTAATTCCAAAAAATGCTGTCCATTGGGTCCTCCTCCTTCGGCTTTTCCCAGTTAGGAGTCGCCACAGCGGAACTCTGGTCTGCTAATGATTGGCAGTAGATTTTTATGTACTGGCTTACCTGGCCTAACGCACAACCTTCAACGAAGGAACGCCCATTCACGCATGTCGCCACACAGAAGACGCTCTAACTGAGAATCGAACGGGCAACATCTAACTGTGAGGCGACAACGCTACCACAGCACCACCACCACAGTTTAATTAGAGCAAATTTGTATACCTGTAACATCAACTATCTTGAAATATGTTCTCATGCGAAAAAGCTCCCACATATTACTCAACAGGACCATAAATTACCATATAATCATTTAGCAAAAATCAGTGAGTCTGTACTATTGTAGTAGACCATTGCTGGTTACAAAACTATCATGTTAAACAAAACAGACCTGCATACATTTGGAATGAAATAAAATGCTTGAAGCAGTGTCCATCATTACAACACTGTAATTCCCTTAATCTTCATGGATGAGAGGCTCTAAGTAACTAAATATATATGCGCAGAAAAAAACATCCAGGCGTCAGCCTTCGCTTCTTCATATGTCGATCATATGACCTCACAGGTCCAAGCACGGTTTGTCCATAAATTCTTTTTAGTCACTGTACATATGCCCCCATAAACATTCCACAAATGAAGATACCATATGGACACCTTTTAGACTATATAGCATACTAAAGGCAGAAGCATATAACCACTAACTCCTGAGTGTAATGAATAATACAAACTATCAGGCCAGTAGATTTCACAACTAATACAGACACCAACACTGACAAAACATTTCAATTCAAGTAATGAACAACAGCTTTCACTACTACATTAAACCAATAACATGGCCTAAAATGTAAAAACATCATTACCAATACCATTGAACGTACGTATGAATACTAATGCTTCTTACCACTTGCTACTAGAATGTCAGAATGCAAAGTGTGCCATTTCAGGTGATTTTTAATTTATCTGAAGTAAACAGTGTCCAATCAAGGAGAGTTCTCTGACGGCATCTTTCTGAGAAAGCTCTGGGCTAACATTACAGTTTGCTGCTACGACTTTTCTGCTATGCTCATACAACCACTGGGTGATTACAGTTTGAGCCTCTTGCTTCAAAGTTAGAAGTTCTTGGGTCACCAAATTTGGATCTAGTGTTAGTGCTGAAATTATGTCTTGCACAGCTTCCCTTCCTCTGAACGTCGCAGCAGTGAGCCGACTCAGCCGAGTCCATTCTGTTCAATAACAGCCAGGAATCAATGCAGCCGTGAGCCAAGTCCTTTAGGTTCAATAATAATGTTCCTCCCAGCCAGAAAATGCAGCAGTTTAAAGGCTCCCTTCAAAAACGGTGGAATGCACCAGTGAGCCGAGTCCTTTCTGTTCAATAACGGCTCACAGCCAAAGATAATGTTACTCCCAGCCAGAAAATGCAGCAGTTTAATGGCTCCCTTCAATAACGGCGAAATGCAGCAGTGAGCCAAGTCCTTTCTGTTCAATAGCGGCTCGCAACCAAAGATAATGTTTCTCCCAGCCAGAAAATATATTAAAATGATACATAGACTCTCCACATATATCTACATAACTCATATACATAACGTACACACACAGCAACATTTATAGAGACATCCCAATTATACACATTTATATGTCATATGTATGTGTGTGTGGAGATATATGAATTTCCCCACATATCCTTGGAATACTGAGGTTATCTGCACTCACACATCAAAACAGTTGCCCAAAGGAACCAAACTAAGGCTGCAACAGTACATAATCTACTCACCCATAGATCCCTGTGCCTGTGGAATGTCACCATGCAGTCAGACACAGGTGAACAGGTGGTGTAATGTATAATTGTTACAACGGATGCCTTGAACAGGCCAAAATGTACCAGGCCACATGTTTGCCTATCTAACTGCACCCAACCACATATGGCCATACTGGTAACTGTACACAGGTATCCGACTCCTAGGACACCAGATACAATGACAGTCCCAAGCAATATCACTCTGCAGGCCGCACATATGCTGTCCAACATAGGGCTACTTTGAGTACTCCACAAGTACAGTGTCTGCAATCACATATACAACAGATGTAACCTGTGGTGTGTGCAATAAGTATTACAAGCTATAGTGTGTAACAGTAGATAGGTAGGGTTTTAATCTCACAGCAGCTAGCTCTCGCTGTGTGCATATGTAAATATATCCCCTTGTAGCACTATGGACATGCCCTGATGGGCTATCCCTGGGCAATTGTTATGCACTTTCTGGCCTTGTAACTAGCTGCTGGCCTCTAAATTGTCCTCCTCTACAAGACCTGCTGATGTCACCCACCTTAAGAGTACTGGCTGACAATCTGACATCAGATAAACACTGTGGCACATGCAACAAGTACTGCGAACTATAGTGTGAAGCAGTAGATAGGTAGAACCTCTAATCTCACAACAGCCCACTTGGTGTGTGTGTATATCCATATTGTATGCATGTCATAACCTTTGTAATGTACACATTGGTAGGGTTTTGCATTATTTTGCTGATTGCATGTACACATTGGTAGGGTTTTACACTATTTTACTGGTTGCAGATGATGTGGCCTCCCAAGTGAATGACCACAACATGGCCTGATAATATCAACAAGCATTATGTGTCCTACACGGATAGTACTAGCAGACATGAGGCATAGTGTTGCATCCAGTATTGTCATCTGTACTGTGTACTACTACTTACATAGGTATGTTTTCCACTGTACATGCAGCCAACATGCACTATGTGTGCACTGTGGCGTGTCCTGTATCCAGTGAATGAAAGTGCTGCTAGCCGGAATGTGACCATGTGTGCATGTCAGGCTGTGACAGCATTGTACATCATCTCACAGAGCAATAGGAGAGGTGCATATCAGTAGCATAATGGCCACACAGCCATCACATTTGGAGACATTGCTATCCCTCATCACAGGAACAGCACATATTGCCCACAGGAGACACAGCAACACCCCGTGTTGAGATGACATCCACCTAGCCAATCATACAGATGGCATGTGTGGAGGAACACTGATGTGCTCTCTGTACTGTACTAGTATGGAGGATCTGTGTTAAGAGTGCCTTATGTCTGCTACACAAATGTCTCCAACAAGTATGTGCTACTAACATCACATAGTGGTTTAATGTCTAATGCCCTTAGGGTGAGTAATCCATCTACTATACTTCCTAGAAATAGGCAGCATATACAATCAAGCAGGGTCACACCTTGTCCTGTATGCATGGCACAGATCACGTATGAGTACACTGAATGGCACAGGTGGCACTGACAAGCATTGCAGATGAACAGCGGTGAGCACATACTGATGATGTCATAGGACCCTGTGAGGGGCCATACTGTTATCTGCAAGTTCCAAAACAGTTTGGGAAGTACGTTAACACATAGCTGTTATACTCAAATACTTGCATGCTGAGGGAGGAGTATATGGGGGTATGGGTATGTCACCTACCAGTGACTGTGACCGCAGCTATGCCATAAGAATCCTGCCATATCACTGTACAGACATGTTGATGTGTGGCACTTCAGCTGTACACCTGTGTGTCTGGGTCTGTGTGGCTACCTGTCACCCCTATGCATGTACATCACATGTAGGGACTGCCGTGATACTAACCAGGGACATAGGGCTCTCCAATGGAAAGGACTGCACCTATATATTCAACTGGGGTTTATGACCATTACTATGTCACCAGGCATGTATTTGTAATGCCATCATGCAAGACACCCACATAGGTTCATAGATTCATAGGTTGGTACTAGGCTATCAGCCCTAGGGCCTATACAAGCCTAGCCATAACAATTCCCTGGCTATTTCTTCCCACACTATTTACTTCCCTGGAGCCCTGTCTAGCAGAGCGACTGACGTGATCCCCAGGGTGAATTTCTTTTCTCCTATCCAGTCATCAAGGTTCCTTTTGAAGAGGGCCAAAGAGGCACTCTGCTTGACATGTATGGGCAATCTATTCCAGAGTCTGGGGAGTCTCTGGGTCAGGAACATATCCCTCCAGCATGTTTTGTTTATTGTGATGACAAGGTTTAGATCCCTGGAGCGTGTGGCTCTGAGGGATTTCTTTAAGTGTAGCATGTCCAACAGCTCTGGGTTTGACATGGCCTTGTATGTTAAGCAGAGATCGCCTCTGAGTAGACGATATGCGACAGAGTATAGCTGGAGTTTTTTAAGGCGGTCAGCGTAGGGCATCTGCTTTAGGCCTGTGATTCTTTTAGTGAGGTATTTCTGCGACCTTTCCAGTTGTTGCAGATGTCTTGAGAGGTACATACCAAGCGGGGTGTTGTATTCTATAATGGGTCTAATAGGGATGAGTACAGTGGGACAATGACCTCCTTTTTTCTGGATGAAAAGCCCTTAGTGATGAGGTGTGCCACATAGAAGGATTTCCTGACTGTTGTGGCGATATGGTTATTGAAGGTGAGACCACTGTCCACCCGTGTCCCTAAGTCTCTTATCACACTTTCGGTGTTTAGTGTACTGCCACCTATATGGTAATTCATGGATACATGCTTTTTCCCAAAGGGGATAACTATACATTTCTTGGCATTTAGCTTGAGCCCATGGCTCTGGCACCAAGCATCTGTTTCATAACACAGTGATTGTACAAATGCCACAAGTAGCATGCAGCAGCCAACATTGTTAGCCAGAGTCAGTCAGTACCTGGATGTACTGTGGAGACATGCACTCCAAGCAGGACTGTGCTCTATTGAGCACTGCTGCTTACAGAGCAGCTATTGGAGTCAGATGTGCCTATGTCTGCCATCAGTGGGCCATGTAGTGACCCCCACATTGGCAGTATCATGGATGCCTAAGTGGCTGCTTTGTACATGTTGCTTGAACAGGCAGTACAGTGAGATGGCTTGGTTCAGTCTGGGTGTTGTACACCCTGATGTACCCCCACCCATGTCCCTGCGGACTGCCATGACAAGGTTTATGGAAATAGTAGGGCAGCAGGGTATGCTGCCAAATGTGTACGCCATGTACTGATTGGTATGTCAGCTGGTGTATACTCAAGTATCTGAGAGTCATACCCTCGGAACATAGCATCAGGATACCTCTGCTGCACTGATGCTACTCACTAGTGGGGTTCGTCATCTACCATTAATGGCGTACCCCTTCTAGGTATTCTCTCTTTGCAGTCATAGCCACTGTCAGTGACCTCTGACTGGTACATTAGCAGGTGGTCACTGACACACACACAGACCCAACAGTTATCCAGGATGGCCTAAACCACAGTCGGGTGTTGTCTGTGCCACTGACACAGACAACATGTCAACCACTGCACATTACTATCCTGTGGGATATCATCCAACCCAGCACAATAATGTAGTATCTGCACACTGCACACACTGGAGCTGTTACACATGAAGGTATGTAAGGTATGTGTGCACAACTGAGCTTAAACCCCAACCCCCCCCCCATGCAAATAGACCTGACACCCATGTACAGGTATGTACAGCCTGCCACAATGACTGGTAGAGTATTAAACTAGTGAACACAGTAAGCTTATAAGCCTATCTGGACACTCATCTGCTGTGGGCACTGTGACAGCCACCTCCACAATGTATGGTGTGATGGATGCCTGGGAGCTGTCGTGTGTTCCTAGGTTTACCAGGAATTCCTCTGTGGCCAAGAGTGGTTGTTCCACTGCAGGCCCTCCACTGGTGGTGGCACAATCCCTGGCAACATCAGCTGCCCTTCATTGTGTAGCATTCACCACATCCATGGCTAGGTGTTGTACCTGCTTATAGGTCCTGTCCAGCTGGCCAATCTGACTGACATCCCACACAAGGCCTGCCCACAATGCTGCCCACTGTTCACAATTATGCCTCCCCCAGGACAACTAGATCTGATAATGCTACCTTAGTGCATCTACTATTACCTCATTCTCTGCATCTGAGAAGGGGGCATGTTGTCTGCCATACATAGTTCCTGAAAGACAACAAAAAGGGAACACATTACAGGGCCAGATAAGTGGACAACCACTATGTACATATTCAGCATGCCCATAATGGCCTGCACTGCCCACTGCTCCCTCACACATTATACCCCACAGTCTAGCAAAACACTACGTGTGTGGATTCCACCAAAATAATAGCAGTACTGGGGTATATCCCTGTGTGCCTTGACAGATTCTACTGTAAGTTCCTACACAGAGCACTGCAGTCTACTGTGGTGTGCCCCCTATGGGCAACCTCCCACTAATATGTCATACAGTCACTACCAGACAAATAGCAGTGTGCTATTACAACCACTATATGGGGACAGTCCAGCAACACCAGTGTGCCAAAATGACAAAAAACAATGCAAACCTGCTGTACTATACATTCCCTGTAGGCATCATACCTCTCAAGTAAACTATACAGATGTTTGCAGAATGTCAAGATGCTTGCCTCATAGTTTTGGTCATTTCCACACAAGCTTCTGGATTTCTGACAAATGGTTGGCCAATCATTGATGGTTTATGTCAGAAAATAAAGACAGACATCTGAGTTTCAGACATTATACCCTTTAGAACACAGTTATGCTACTGTAATATCTGATATTCTATTCACTTTCTTACTTTGTACGAGCAATATTTAAACAGTGTTTCTAATTTTGGGCCTTTGTCCCTCCATTAATTATGGCTTTGTCCAGATTTCTTGCTGTATGAGGTTGACAGTTATGTTAGACATAGCTCTCAACCAAACAGGGACAAATGTCAACAGAATCAGGGACTTAGCCAGAGTACATCAACATCAGGGACATTCAGGGATACTTTTCAAATGTAATCTGCCATGGTTTAGCGGTAAATCACTTTGTGTATGGAGTGCAGGGTCCTGGATTTGAGCCTTGGAGAGGCAGTCTAATTTAGGGTTGGAGGGTGGCCAATGCTTAAGGTGTTTGCCTTACAAACATAAGGTACAGGGTTTGAGTCTCACAGGGGATAATTGGCTAGGTTTAAAATTGCTCACAAGGGCAATTAGCCTAGTACTAATCTATGAACCTATTAACCTAGAACTATTTATGTGAGACATTGACAGCATGAGCAGAGGTGAATTACTGTACATCATTTGATGTTACAGCAGTGTACACCCTTACTTATTGTCACTATGTATTACGTGCAATTCACTAGCTTTCCTACAACAGCCAACCATTATAGGAGGGATTAAGGGGGACAGAGCTAAGATGTGAGTGAAAATCAGGGACAGTTGAGAAGCATGCCTGTAGGTGTAGTATAGCAGACTATCAATGACATGTCATTACCATAGATCTAAGACAGGCTTACTGCTTTAACCCTTGTTCACATACCTCCATCCTCTTGTCTGCATCCTGTTATATGGAGAAATCAATTACATATCTGGTGGAGTGCAGTACTTATTTGTTGAACTTTAATTCTGGTAATCTTTTGAAAATATGCTCTCTGTGTCAGTTAAGTCTCATACAGACTGTTCCCCATAACCAGATGTTTGCCTTTTTAAGATACTGCTCATTAGCAGGTAATTGCCTCTGCACCAATCTGTGGCCCTGATATGCTAATTGCAGCCAAAACAGCTGAATTCCACTATCATTAGACAATGACATGTCCCAACAGTGTAATATATAAGGCCTTCATGTAATCTGGGCTCCTTTCTTAGTTGTTAAGATGGATATTACTGAGGTGTGGGGACTACAGCATCGCAGAGGGTAAGTACCATAACTGCAATTTTTTTTTTTTTTATTTAACATTTGTTTACCGGGAAAGTCAAACTTGGAACAAAGCCAATTTTCAGTGAAGGCCCAGGGAGAAACATTCCAGATGCATATTTTTGTGAGGTGGAAGGAAACCTGAGCACCAAGAGGAAACCCACACAAACACAAGGAGGACATACAGACTCTACACAGAAGGCACTCCAGCTGAGAATCAAACCAGAGACAGCATTGCTACCTCTGTACCACTGTATTGTCCAAATTGTATTAAACTAGAAATGCATGCAGTATGTGAACAGCTTCACCTCATATGTGTGGTCAGTGTCCCATGATATGATGGTTATCTGGCAGTTTACTGGCAAACATTGTGGGTTGAGGTCAGTAATGAAAGACACACATTTGAGTGTCTGACTTCATACCCATCAGAATATGCATGCTAATGCAATAGCTGTTATTCTATCAACTTACTATCTTTGTAGGAGCAAACTGTATAACATGTCCCTATCTCTGGACCTTTGTCAAATCCATTAAGTATGGCTGTGTCTAGATTCCTTGTTCTAGGGGGTTGGGGGTTTGGTAGATCTGTAGCAGCTACCACATAACAAGGACTGTGAACACTTTGGAGGACAACAAGCTGTACATGTAACTGTGGCAGTTGTGGCAGCCCTGTCATTACGGCAGAGCCAGGTTAAGGGTCCCCTTTCCAGTCCAGTCAAAGCATGTGATTATGGTACGTCTGTTATACAACAGTGCCAATAACAGAGTAGTAGTTGACATATAGTTAGGCTATATGGATATGTGCAGTGTGTCCCTACCTGCAGGCCTTTGACTTGCAAAAACTGGATAGCAGTTCAATAATTAGCAGTAACCTGTGCAGAGAAAGACTGCATGTCTCAGTGATTAATTGCTGTCTTCACAATAATGCAATTGAACTGCAAGAAAAGGCTGGATTTGAAACCATGACTGTGTGTGGCAAAACGTACTGTCTGTAAGGCATTTAACAGACTGAGCTACTGAGTCACTGCTACAGGATGTGTATTTGCAAGGTATATTTGCAGACATACAGGCTGTGGCACATATTGTCTGCATCTATCAGTATGTGCTTGGCTTTCTATGGCTGCATTTCTGCACCAGGGTCCCAGTTAAACATATACTTTGCAATTGATGCCTTAGCAGGTGTCTTTTGATGCGTTGCTGATAAAATGGCACATTTACCTGCTATCACAGGCCTCAGTTACATCCATTATTATGCCTTTGGCTGTCTCGTGCTGTATTACTGCACCAGAGTTCAAGGTACACTCCTATTTTTCTCATTAGTTTTTATTCAAGTTTGCACGGTGCGGCATGGAGCTCTGCTCCGCTGAGACATGTCTAATGACTGTAAGTCATTGTAACTGTACTCAGTTGCATACCTGCTACTCAGAGGTGATCTCTGCCTGACATACAAGGTTATGTCAAACCCCGAATTGCTGGAAATGCTCCACCTAAGGAAAACTCAATCTACCCGAGCTACACGCTCTAGGGACCTTAACCTGACCTCTACAATAAACAGGACTTGTTGGAGGGACAGATTCGTGTCCCAGACACTCCCCCTGCTCTGGAGTAAGGTCCCCATATATGTGAGGCAGAGCTCCTCATTAGCGCTCTTCAAGAAGAATCTTGATGAGTGGATGGGGAACAGGAAATTCAACCCGGGAATCACTTCTGTCGCCCTGCTAGACAGAGGTGCAGGTAACTAAATCACATGGGAGGCGCAAGCCAAAACATTTTGGCTAGGCTTAATTATGCCCTAGGGCCAATAGCCTAGTACCTACCTATGAACCTATGAACCTAAGTGGCAACCACTATGTTTTGATGAATACACCTGTTTTAATTAAGATCTGAGTGGTGTGGCGGGTTAATGCAGGATGCTACAGGTGTGATGGGTTTGAAACATGGCAGAGGAGTTTATTTTATTCATGTGTCTGACAATGTTATAAACATATGTAAGCATTAAAGCTCTATTTAAGTTGACCTAAGTGAAGTGGCAATGTGCATTTCTGGGCTAACAAAATATAAAGGAAAGAAAAAGGGATTGATAAAAAAGTGGTGAAATGGGGGCAAGAGGGGGAAAAACATAGTGAAAGGCAGGTAGGGATGTGCAGGAAGGATGAAGGAAATAACCATAGCTATCCATTTCTAGTACAGCAACAGCTGTGCACTTTGACAGAATTTGTAGATGAATGTGGACTCTTAAACCCCAGAGAGAAGGGTGAGGGCAACATAACTACATTGTCAAGCCAGCTGGACCAAATTACTTGTGTCCAGTGGACATGTCTGTGAAATGGAGAGTTATGTACGGGGCAATATTTTTTTTGGGGGGGACAGAAGCACATTTTTTTTAAGGTGAGAGTAGAATGTTATGGAAGGGACATAGCTACATATGGGGAGGTTAGTTAGGTAGTAGAGGATGCATTTGCAAACAGACAAGACACCAGACAGGGGCAAAGTGTGACACATGAGGGAGGTGAACACCTTGGATGGGGAGGGTGTTGTGGAATCTGAGTCACACATGCCTCCAGAAAGCAGCAGTGTGACTCAATTCCATACCCACAGGACTGTTGGCACTGGTCCTTCACTGCCCCGAGGGTGGCTGTGATGGAGGCTGGGCACCAGGGCAAGGTTGCCCCACCCGGTTGGCGAGTATGTCCTCAATCTGGTGCAGGCATCACTCATAGCTGCGATGAGCAATCCTGTGCACCATGACTGGCAGCTGAGTCTGGGTGATGATGCCCTCTCCACCACCGATCCTAGAAGGGGGGCCAGGCCCCATCCCCTGAGGCAGTACTACTTGACACCATGGGTAGTGCAGGGGCAGCAGAGGGGCCACTATTGGTCTGGGTCCCAGATGTGCCAGGACCCAGTGCCATGGCTGGCTGAGGCAAGGTAGGCAGATCAGCTGGAACTGGCCTACCCTGATGTACTGTGGTAATTGAGGTGTAGCAGTAAGTAGAGGTTAGTTATGCACAAACTATTGTTAGTAATAACAGCATGCCAAAACAGTAGAAATAACCCATTTACATAACAATGATTATTATGTGCAACAGAACATTAAATAACAGAACAGTCAGTACATTAACAGCATGCCAGTAGCAGTTATAGCATAAGGCCAACAAAACAGGTAATTTAATAGTATGTGTTAATTTGCAACCATAATAATACATACCAATAATAAAACATATTTCCCAAAATACAGTTAATGTAACAAAGTATGTTAATAGTAAAACATAACAATGAATAACAATAATAAAAAAATGAAGACAAGGGGTAGGGGGAGAGAGAAAAACAGTGCATTAGTGACATTGCAGCTTATATCACAGACAACAGTACTATTATCTACATAACAGGTCAGTATATCCCTTTATGTGTACAGTGACTACCAGTTTCCTATAGCTGATGTAGCATGTACATATATCTCAAGCTATTTGCATGGGACAGTATGGGCCAAGCAATAACAACAGCAGGTACACAAGTCCACAGAACACTTGCACATCATGTGGACCTATATAGCTACCAAGGTGTTCTGTGCAACAAGTTGGTAATACTTTGCAATGCAGGTAATCATTTCTGTGGTCATCCTGTAACTGATGGATTATGCAATATTAATTATAGTATGGGAAATCATGACACTTGAAAGACGTGTATGTATACAGTACATATACTAACCAGCTGTCATGCCTTGGTTGGCAGCCACAGGACTAGAACCCAATAGCTATGACTGCAGGGGACATCTGCATAGAATGTAATAATTGAATGCAGCAACTTTGAACAGACATTCCAGGAATACAGCCATAATGAGATTACACAGCTTTATTTCTGACCCATTATTGCTGATGTACACATTCTTGCTATTGATTTTAATGGTCTGTGACATCTCAACACACAATTATCTACTCATACTATGGGCCACCTTTCCCAGTTCCTGTGGGGAGAGAAACTGTGACCATTACATGATTGCTACTGTGATATTTACTGCTACATACCACTGCATTCGAACTCCGGACTGTGTGTAGCAAAATGTACTATTTATAGAGCATTAAACTGTCTGAGTTACTGAGTCACTGCTGCCTACTGAATAACTAATATTTGCCTAGAACTCACCTGGAACAATACTATAACTTGGTATTACTACTATAGTGATATACTAGACTGCAGTGACAGTAGAATGCACATGCATGGAATACAAGCATAACACAGATACTTTATTCCAGTTAATGCTTTATTCTTTCTTGATTATTGCACCACAGTTAGCATATTACACCCGTAATCACAGCACTCATGGTGCAAACTGGCCAAGTGCTCGGCATGGGACTCGACATTGCAAGCCCTCTCAGCTGCAGCTGTTGGGAGAGAAGCAGAGTATTATGCATACCAGTTTTGCAGACATTCAGATTACATATTGGTAAAACAGAGGTAAAATTACTTACATACTTGTGGGGCATTCCCTGCCCCCGCTTCTTGGACCCAGGTGTTTAAGGTTCCCCTTTTACCTCTTTCACCTTTTCAGGTCATCATGGTGGCGATGACACTGCTCACCTGTGCGGGGGATACCAGTAACACTGGTGAGTTCTCTGGCCGGCCAGTCCCAGGCCTCCACCTTACACTGACCCCTGGAAACCACCCTGCAGCAGCCTATCATCATGGTTTTTCATGGGGATCCCAACCATGACCCTGGACTCCAGAATGCCCCAACACTGCACCCGAAAGCATGTACTTTCACCAACACCACCAGCCACACCTTCAGTTGATTGAACTCCAATGGATTCTACTGAATTCCCACCTATTGGGCTTAATATAGGCTGTTTTCCTACCCTTACACTTCATTGGGCAACATTCAAGAAACTGCCACATCAATTAGCAGCACACAAACCAGCCAAGCAGAGATGAGCAGCACATAAACATTGGCAGCCACTACCATGTTTTTGTGGTGCTTTGCAGGTCTCAGCACAGTTGAGCAGAGCATAAAAGAGTGCTGCAGAGTGCAGCGGGGCCATATTTTAAAATTGTATGCATAATATGTATAGCAAAATTAAATACATGTTTTCCTTTCCATGTATTCAAACCCTGAACCTATTACAAATAAACTCATAACTCTACTCATTTAGCTATGTGGATATTAAGAAATCTGGTACATCTTCACATATACCACTAAGCTATCTGTTAGCAGTGCTTGGCTCTGTGCTGCATCACGCAAACACACTTAAAAACACCTCTAAATAAATAATTAATTACATCTGGTTTCTATTTTTAGATGTCGGGCAGGTGTTGGCTGTGTATATATGAGCTGTCCTCATCTCAGCAGAGCTCCACGCCACGCCGCACAAAATAAAAACAATAAAACAAACACTGGAAATTATACAACAGCATAACATTTACACATTCAGCATTTGACACACTGCACAACATTGCTACAGTAGTGTGGACCATTACAGGGAGTCTCAAACTCATCTGCAGCCATGGTTAGCACTACAGCTCTCCCTACACTGATTCAATAATCATGTTCCATAGCTCTCCCTTGGCAAAGTGCCATCATTAATATGAAAGGGGGAACCATGGCCACAAACATGGAAATATTCTGTGTAGGCTCTTCATGGTGCCTACATGGATTTTAAATTCCAGGGCTTGTTTTTCTGGAAAATAACTGAGGATTATAGTCAGGCAATACAACTAGACATTAGAATTTCATACATCTTATTCTTTTGGAAGTGTATGCTGACGTAAAACCTTTTGCTGTATTAATGTTCTAAGTGAATTAGATTAATATTTTACAAATCAAAATCTTCCTGGTTTTGAGCCTTTGCTCCCTTTGCATTTGGTCTTGTCCTTGATTCTTGAGCAAACCTGTTGAGAGCACACACATGCACACACGCGCACACGCGCACACACACACACACACACACACACACACACACACACACACACACACACACACACACACACACTCTCTCATATACGCATGCTGTACTACCTACTGAATCGGTAAGCTGCAAAGGATGACACTAGGGTTGCCACCTTTTCAGTTGCCCAAAGTGGGACATTTTTTGTAGAAATGTCAGATTTTGCAGGGCAAAACATACCCACAGCCAGTACAAAAGACAGAACTTCACTTTTTTGCCTAAATAAAAGCTTATTCTTGTAGCATTACAGTTGCTTATTCTGTTTCTTATAACATTTAGGTGTTTCAGATACAAAATAACTGTTTTATGCAACTATTAAAGAAAATATAGGAACATTTTTGTCCTAAAAATCTCAGGACATTTGCCATTTTTTCAATATTTTTGCAGGACACAACTGCCCAGAGAGGGACTGTCCCTCGCAAAGTGGGACAGGTGGTATCCCTAGATGACACTGCTGCACTTCCTGTCCTCAGAATCCCTCTCACTGAAATGCATAGATGCATGCTGCTAACTTGCAGATTATAATTATTGGTAGGTGATGTAGTACAGAGTATATAATTTCCTTCTTTCCTTACTGAGCATCATACCAGGCTGTACAAAGGCCTCATTAGCATAGGCCCCACCTTAAAATTTGCACATATCACCAAAACACTTCCTACTCATTGGCTCAGCACTGCACTGCTAGACATCTAGTTATTTTTGAAACAGGACAAGTTTTCTTGGTATGCAAGGCACCTTGTTGATGTTATCTACTAGGCAACTCATCTATGAATTCTGTCTATTGTAAAAAGTAGCTTGGGTCAAACATCTGTTACTACCAGAAGATAAAATGACAGTTGCCTATTCATTAGCATCATTCTTGCTGAATTACTGCAATGGTCTTTTCCATGTGCTACCTGATACTGTCCTCAGCTGACTTCAGTTGGTGAGTAACTACAGTAGTAAGCTGATAACTGCCCTGGCTAAATATGGTCATAATACTGCTGTTCTGTGGAGACTGTATTGTCTTCCAGTAGCCCACCCAAATACAGGTCTGGACAACATGGATATACAATTTCCAAATGTCACCATAGCCAATTTTATAGATATGGGCATCCTGGGTCAATATAGCAATTGTCTCATGTTCATAGACAACCATTTAATCCTTAAAAAAACAAACATAATATGCAAGAGATGCACATACAGAATCTGACTGAAGGCAGAAATCTTGCAAATAAAGATGTCAAAAACACACACACACTACATTCACTATGCACAGTGTCCACCACGCACACATAGACCAACTTATGCTGAGACACTAAAAAGTAATCGACCCAAACCTCAAAGACCTCATAAATCTATAAACAGTAAAGCCTACCCTCAGCAATCTTTAAAGCACTCACCAAAAGCAACACCAAATACCACACATACTCCTACACCCAGTGGAGCTCCAAGAGCAAAGCTCCTAAGGCAAGTTACACATTACCCAGGACTCTTGTTATGGGGGACTCCACTGTACAACACACAGATGCCCCACTCATCAGACAGAACAAGGAAAAGATAATGATTAGTTGCTTATCTGTAGCCAGAATCTGCCATGTTACACATGCACTCAAGTCACTACACCACAGGTTCTACCATCACCAAGGATGATGCCACAGTATGAACGAAATATGATTGCCTTCAATAATTGGCTTAATTTCTGGTGTCATTCCAGGGGGATTCAATATGTGTAAGCATGGGAGGCCATGGTTAACAGACCACATTGCTTTGCAAAGGATTATCTGTATCTATTTACCCTAGGAATATTGGCTAAAACATTATCCACTCCGTTAAAGCCTTTTTTTTAGGCAATGCCAAATTGACAAACCTGGCAATGTAATAAATAAAACCCAGAAAAACCTAAAGGTGTTACTGCTTAGTGCTAGCAGCCTAAACAAGAAACTCCACACCCTACAAGCACTTGTCACTCTGGAGAATATAGAATCTGTACCATTACTGAGACATAATTTAAATTCACAGAAAGCACTCTGGCAGTGCAAGGCTTCATTGCCTTCCATATATTTAGACCATCAGCTGCACAGACAGGGACAAAAGATGGAGGAGTCTCTATATGAGCAACAAGCATAACTCTATTTTGGTTAAACAGGATGATGCCCTGGAATTGATCCACATGTAAATCACCATAGACAAAGTCTACTACCATATTCTAATATTCTAACAGGCTATAGGTCATCCACTATGTCCCTAGAATCCCATAGCTTGTACCTGGACCTACTGGAAACACTCACCAATAAACCAAATACCCTATTCATGGGAGACTTTAACTACCCCTCTATAAACTGGGAAACATACATTGCTTCATACTCATAGGTACAATAGTTCCTGGACTTTATTACCACAAATACCCTTGACCAGGTAGTGAATACACCCACCAGAGGTTCAAACATACTGGAGCTAGTACTCACCAATATGGGAGAGTGCTGCATTCCCCTCCCCCCCCATGTCAAGTCCTCACTGGTGAGGTCAGACCTCAAAGCTGTGTCCTTCAAAACAGAAATCATCTCAGTAACCCCAGCAAAGCCTGTTACAGTTAGAAACTATTTCAAAGCAAACTACACCCTATTAAGCAATAGTTTATCAAAATTCATTGCCCCTCCCAACCCCAAGTTCAAGACTACCTGTACAGCCATGTAGAAGGCTGTACAGAGGCTGCTGTACCAACTGGAGGTAAGGCAAAATCAAACTCTAAAAACAAAACAAACTGGTGAAATCATAACCTTAATAGGGCATATAACAAAAGGAAAAATGTCATGGCTAAAAATCAGGAAGAACAACTCCCATAATGATAGGAGCTCTCAAATTAAACTAAACAGGAAACTTCTTCTTCTTCTTTCAGCTGCTCCCGTTAGGGGTCACCACAGCAGATCATCTGTTTCAATTTCTTCCTGTCCTCTGCATCTTGCTCTGTCACACCAACCATCTGCATGTCCTCTCTAACCACATCCATAAACCTTATCTTAGGCCTTACGCTTTTCCTGCTACCTGGCAGCTTCATTCTTAGCATCTTTTTCACAATATACTCTGCATTCCTCCTCAGCACATGTCCAAACTAACGTAATCTTGTCTCTCTGGCTTTGTCTCCCAACCTTCCAACCTGGGCTCACCCTCTAATATACTTATTCCTAATCCTGTCCACCCTCGTCACACCCAGTGCAAACTAAACAGGAAACTAAAAGGACTAATTAAATCCAACACTGCCAATTATGAGGTCAAGATAGCCGCACTGGCTAAGACAACCACAAGGCTTTCTACAGCTATGTCCAAAATCTCAAAGGCAGTACACATTAATGTGCTGAACTGGTGGTCAGTGGTGCCTCCTACCTGAGCACAGCAATGTAGTCAATTTGCTGGCTGACAAATTCAGTTCAAATTTCATCCCCCACTACCACTCTGCATCTTTCCATGAAATACCTACTAGCATAACCCTCCAGTTAATAGCAGGGAACAGGTCCAGGCAGTGCTCGCTAAAGCTGAAAACACAGCCTAAATGGGCCCTGACAACATCCCGGGATGCCTCCAAAATAGCTGGAAATATGACCCATCAGGACCACTTGAATCACTTTTTACCTATAGCCTCAAAACAGCTTTGAACCATAAGAAAGGAGAATTGCAATGGTTATCCCACTTCACAATGGTGGACCATCAACTGACCCCAGAAACTACAGACTTATTAGTCTGACCAGTCGAATGTTTAAAGCAACAGAATGAATTATCATGGGAATGATCAACAAAGATATATGCAAATTTCAGACACTGGGCCCAACCCAGTTTGGTTTTGCCAAGGGAAGATCATGCCTACTAAACCTGGTGGACTTCTTTGAGAAGTTCACCAAGGCAATGAATGAGGGAAAAATGGTGTGTACTGTCAACCTGGACATGGCTAAGGTATTCGATACAATACCCCACTCAGGTATAGCTGACAAACTCACCAAACTGGGCATAAACCCTACATAACTTGCTGGATTGTAAGCTGGCTCAAAAACAGGACCTAGGAAGTCAGGACTTGTGATACCCCCTCCACTAGTCGATTGGTTAACAACAGGGTACCTCAGGGCTCCATGCTGGGACTGCTCCTACTTGGCATCTACTTCTTGGAGGTAAAGGTTTATGTTAAGGATGTTTGGCTGACCATGTTTGCAGATAACTTCAAATTGGGAATATCATAGACTCTCAACATGACACAAACATCTTACAAGTGAGTCTAACACAGACCAATGACTGGTGCCAAATGCATAGACTAAAATTCAATGAAAAGAAATGCATTATAGGGCCTTCTGGGAAAACTGCCATGCAAGCTAATTACTCCATTTATAAGACACCCCTAAGTGTTGACACAGTAGTCAGGGATCTGAGAACATATGTAGATAAAGTAATAAACAAAACAGGATGAAGAGAACCAAAGACCGTGGTAAACAAATGATCCAATAACAAATTTAACAACCACGTTGGCCATCACACTGAAGTACATCCACCAAGTGCTGTGATAAAATCAGTTTTAATAATGAACTTAAAATGACATTGTACATGAAATGTAATAAAATATGGACTAGCACTTTCAGAAAATATCCTTTATCAGATCCTATTATTAAGCACTGGTTAATGAAATTTAAACCATATATAGCCAATCACAAAGACTGTGCAAATTTGCTTTCACCAAAGAGAGCCAATTATAAGAACCTATCCAAGCTAGAAAGAGAGAGTTGAATTTATTATTTCATCTATCTTTAAAGCAGACTGACATGCTGATTTGTTTTATTTTTAATAATTCTCACTTCTGTATATGACGTGTCTTTTACAGATGGGTAAATGCGTGTGTTGGTGCTGCCTCTGTAGGTGAATTTCAACAGAAGTCAGTGTGATGTTTGTTTTATATAGCATGCGTGATTGCTATAGAAACATATGAGTTACCTTTGTAGAGATTGCCAAACATAAGATCCATGCAAAAATGTCTACTTGCAGTTTATCTAATATGTTAAAGATATGAATATTTAGACTGCGTATAGCAGCAGAACATACTGCTTGTACTATATCCATATTCTATTGGCTCTACCAGAAGGTGTGTATATACTGCAATCCTGATTGGATGTTAGATATATGCAAAGAGGATTGCAATGGGTTACCTTTATTGGTCTGTATAATGTTGAACTAGCAAATAGTTTAGCTTGGATAGATTTTTATGATTGGCTGTCTTTGGTGAAAGCAAATTTGCATAGTCATTGTGATTGGCTATTTATGGTTTAAATTTGATTAACCAGTGTTTAATAATAGGATCCGATGAAGGATATTTTCCGAAAGCACTAGTCCGTATTTTATTACATTTTATGTATAATGTCATTTTAAGTTCGTTATTAAAGCTGATTTTATCACAGTGCTTGGTGGATGTACTTCAGTGTGGTGGAACATATGTAGATAGTTATCTGGCCTTTGACCAACATGTGGCCAAGCTAGTAAGAAAATCATTCTATGTTACCCAGCTTACAAATGCAGAATGGCATCCAGGTCCAAGGAAATCATAGTGCTACTTTATTCAGCCCGTATCAAACCCATCATTGAGTATAATGTCCCCTTTGGCATGTACCTGACCAAACGCATGCAACAGTTAGAATGCCCACAAAGGTTGCTTACCAGGAGAATCCAGTGTATAAACACACGGTCTTAGTCAGATCTCCTTAAAGTTCTATCTGTATACTCTGTCTCCTGCAAGCTACTGAGAGGCGATCTATGCCTGGCATGCAAGGCATCTTCAGATCCAGCTCTGATGGACCTTTTTCACACCTGCTAAATAAACAGCATCAGAACCACTAGATCTAAGGATTTAAATGTTGCTTGTAACATAAATAAGACATGCTGGTGAGATGGATATGTGCCTCAGAGGATCCTCATGCTCTGGAACAGATTCCCTATCCATGTGAAGCAGAGTCCATCCCTAACCCTATTTAAGTGTAACCTTGACCAATGGATGGGGAATCAGAAATTCACCCTAGGTCTGGCCTCCATATCTCTGATAGACAGAGGCAGATGACAGCAATTCCCAAACTAACATACCCCCCCATAACCTCTAGAAACTTTCTAACATCCCCCTTGCTCATAAACATCCATGGTACATAGGGTCACAACTGGGTTGGATTGCATGACTAGATTTATAAAAACCTTGGTGATCATTAGGTAATATAACTATTACCTTATGAACCTAGCAGGTGCAGTGTATATTCTAACTTATTTAAACCTATGCAATGTGAATCCCATCTATTGTTAGAGCTACTGATACCCCACACTCCTCCCTGTGCCCTTCACTTAGCCAGTGATGGCTGCTACAAGTACCTAGAGTGCTGCTTGCTAGATTTTGATGAGTTCTTTTACAGGCTATTTTAAAAGTACCCAAAAAACAAGATTTTTTAATACAGCCTTTTTAGTTTAATTGTCTTACATCATATTATCTGTTTATATCTATGATCATGTTTTACTCATGGTTTGTATTTATTGCTTTTGCATCTTTTTATATTTTATGTGTTATCATTTATACATGTTATATTTTACTACTGTTTTATTATAAGCAAGCAAAATATAAATTAATTTTATTTTAAGGTTTTGGGTACTATAACTAGGTGCTTATGCAGTGAATAATGAAATGTGTTATGTAATCAGATTTAGCACAGAATATGATTCATCGCATGAACCTGCTTATATCAAGTGAGTTCATACAATATTTGCTGCCCATCCATAGATACTGTTGGATTTATACAAGGACAGTGAGAGTATAGTTTGTCCATGACTGTAAAGCTTGAGTTAGTGAATGACTGCACCTTTGAGAAAATCACGACAGTGCTTATAGATCATGTATGGTTATTATTTAAATAACTTACCTGAACATATGCTTTTTTCTCCTTTTTTACAAAGCTGTCATGTGGTAGGACTGTCTAGTCAAGAACTGTCATTACACAAGCAAACACTGAATTATGTCAGAAATAAAGGTAATGCTGCATGTATCCATTCTCAGAACTACAAGAAGCAACATTTTGCACATAAAATGTACAGCAGAAATTTCATATAACAACAGTAAAGCTCGGCTGTGTTTATTATACCAACAAAATACACAGAAACATCAAACTGATTCTTATTAGTAAGGTACAAATCACTGATTATGTCTTTTTCCGCAAAAGTGGTTAGATATTTCTTCTTACTTTGCATTTGTGTAATAAGACAGATCCTTTGATGCTGCTGTTTGCTATTACTATTGTTGCATTTACCCACAATAAACAAGGTTTACCCCAAAGGTGAAGCAAATATCATAGGAGTGGACAACAACAACAGTACCCACATTAAAGGGTGATGTTTGGAATTGTCCAATTCACCTATTAAAAACAATAATTTAAAATATTTTTAATAAATGGATTTTTAAAAGCATTTTTTGAGAGTGATTCATCAAAGTTAAAGAATCAACCAGGTGCATTTGAACATGAGGCAAGCCATCTGTATGACTGATAATGAAACATTATTTGGACCACTTTTTACTTTTTATTGATAGCATATAATTGCTAGAGTGTTGTTATACTGACTGATATGGGGTTGTTTAACACCCTCTGCTTTGTTTGTGAGGACATTATTTTAAATGTTTTTAAGCTGTGAGGTATTTTGGGATTATTGAAAGCAAAGCTGACATGTTCATTTATGCTTTGGAGAAGTGATGACGTTTTCACTTTGATAAATCAGTCAAAACCATTTAACTGATACATTTTTTATGGTTTGTATCATTATATGTTATACTGGGAAGAAATATTAATTGTATCCAGTTGAAATGGATTTCCAGATTTTTCCCAGATTAGCAATGTGGTAAACATGTAAGTATTTGCCAAATGTATGTATGTATTTGTGTATACACTACCCCTACTAACCTTTGTATATTTACTATCCTCATATGAGCACCCAATATATCCAGAAACTAACTACCACAACCAACAAACCAACTCTCAACCCTTACTACACCTGCATAACCATGCAATCATAACATGGTCACCTAGCTACCTACTTTCAAAGTATCATAGAACACTACACATTAAATATAATACACAATATTTCAAAAGAGTGTAACGTCTCTACAGCAAATTCCCTAACCCAAGCTATCTACTACAACTCCTCACAGTAAAGGACAGTGATATTCATCCTAACCCTGGCCCACCTGCAACCCCTATCACTTTTCAAAACCATAATCAATCTATCAATTCTCCCCTTGCAAGACCTTCCAACTCTCTCCTACTAGCACATCTTAACATACGTAGCATTAACAACAAAGTGACTCAACTCCATGCTCACCTAGAAGTGTACTCCTTTGACATTATCTGCCTAAATGAAACATGGCTAAAACCTGTCATCAAAGACAATGAAATTATCCCACCTGGATATAATATCCTAAGACTTGACAGAGTAGCTAAGAAAGGTGGTGGGGTGGCTATTCTATTTAAATCTGACTTTCAATTAACCACTTACAACTGTAATCTATCTCTGGACTCCAGTGCTGAGATTCTCATCTCTAAACGTGAACTTAACAAAGCTAAATCAATCTATATTATCTGAATGTATCTGCCCCCTGGAAATAACATAGCCACCTTGTTAAATATCCTCTGCTGGCTATCCCAACACCTGCCTCAAGAAGCCGTAATCCTAGGCGACATAAATTTAGACTGGAATTCCTATAGTAGTAGCCTTCCTACCACCCACATAAACCTATATGGTTTCTATCAAACCATTACCTCCCCCACCAGAATAAATAAAGCTAACAAGAAAGCAAGCATATTAGACTGGATTCTCACAAATAATCATAGTCTCTACTATGATTCTGGAACTCTCCCTGATGATATCAGTGACTACTCACTTACCTACATCATCAGATATAAAGCTAACACCCCCACCCCAACCTCTATTAGACATATTAGATCCAAAAAGAAATTTAACCCTGATCTATTCCAAATGGAACTAAGAGCATGCAACTGGGTTCCCTTAAAACAACTTCCTCTAGATGAAGCCGTGAATTCTTTAATTCTACCTTTCTTGCCATTCTTAATCACCATGCTCCTACCAGATCTATTAGAATTAAGACCAAGTCTGCCCCATGGCTTTCTAATGAAACCAAACACAAAATTCACATCAGAAATAAATATTGGGCCAAATGGAGAATGACAAAAAACATTGCTGACCAACTAACCTTTAGACAGCTAAGAAATTAGACTAAAAAGGCCATATTTTCTGACAAACAAAACTACTACTTACAATATCAACAACCTAATCACAACAACCCACAGAAATTCTGGGCCAGCATTAAGTAATTACTCCACCCAGGTCAATCCACTACACCAAACCCTCAAAATACAGACCAGAAAAATCCCATCCATACAGCTAATACCTTCAATACCTTCTTTACAGATGCTATCCAAACACTAGCTAGTCAACTATCATTGAATAGCTTCACATTACCTTCACACTCCTCAACCCCACCTCCCTTTCATCTCAAACCTGTCACAACCACATTTATTCAAACCCTTTTGAAGAAACTGAAACCATGCTCTCCTTCTGCAGACCTACTGCCTTCTGAATATCTACAACTATCATCTAATGCCATAGCCTATCCTATTTTCATACTGGTCAACAGAACTATTGCTGACGGTTACATCCACACCTTATGGAAAATCTCCCATATTATCCCCCTACATAAATGACTTATTAACCAGGAGTTACAAATATGTCATGATTCATGGAGTTTCCTGGATAATATTAACAACTTGGAGTATAAGGACAACAACATTTTTGTTACGATCGATGTAAAAGATCTATACACAGTCATCCCCTACCAATTGGGTATAGAATGGGTGAGAGAATTTATGTTGTCCAAGAATGTAGAGCATGATAAAATATGTCTGGTTGAAACACTTTTGGATCTGATTCTTTCTAATAACTATATCATGTTTGACAAGAATATATTTTTACAAAACAAAGGGGTAGCCATGGGGTCCCTATGTGGTGCCAGTTTTGCCAACAGTGTCATGGCATATTGGGAACATAATTTTTTGTTCCCTGATAGTGTTTTTCAGGAAAATGTACTATGGTACACCAGATACCAAGACGACATGTGTCTGGTATGGCAAGATGACATCAAACTGATCGAAGGATTCATACAACATATTACCAACAAAACCAATTTTCTTGAATTCACTTATCAAGTAGGGGCAGATAGCATAACATATCTTGATGTACAACTGATTAATGACAGGTATAACAAGCAGTATAAAGCTACCATTTATAGGAAACCTACCTACTCCAATGCCTTCCTGCACTATACTAGTGAACATCCATATCACCAGAAAAGGGCAGTTGTTAAAGGCCAGTTGGTGAGAGCTGCACGGATGGTTACTGAAGATGTTGACTTTGACTTAGAATGTAACAAGATGAAGTCCATGTTCACAAGTAGGGGGTATCCTATCAAAGTATTTTTAGAAACACTTACAGAAGTTAAAGATAAGAGATCCGCAGGTTGGTTTAACCTATTTTAACTAGTAGAGCATATAAGGATGGTATTACTACCAATACTAATCTAATTACACGACAGCATGACAAAAACGATGACAGTATCACGTTATTACATCTCAGTTTCCTATCTACTTTTTCAGCTGACACGGCAAGAGTCAAAGAGATTTTTATAAAAAATTGGGCATTAATTTTGGAAGAACCATCCACTTGTACTAAGCTAGGTATCAGACCCCGCTTCACTTTTAGAAGGGGTTTTAACCTTAAAAATCTGTTTGAAAGGCATAAGAATGAGCATCTAGGTACGAACAAGCGGGTACATAAAGGTATGCGTAAATGTGGGCATTGCACACAGTGTAAACACATTCAAGTGACTACTGACATCAATATTAATAACAAACACTACACAATAAATGGCTCCTTTAATTATGAGTCCAAAGCTGTAGTATATGCAGCTTGCTGTCAGGTTTGTCCCTCATTTTATATAGGTAAGACCGAGCGGAAACTAAAACAAAAAATATACGAGCATTGTTATGCTGTTAGTAAAGGTGATGTTAACAATGCTCTTGCTCGGCATATTTTACAATTTCCAACACATGAGTTTTTATTTTTGGTTGTACACCAAACACTTTTAGACCCGAGAGGGGGGCCTTGGCAACTTTTATTAGAACAAAATGAGTTGTATTGACAAATCAAAATGGCTGCATACATTTTCCCTGGTTTAAATGAATTTGTGTCTATTAAAAGCGTGTTAAAATGAAAAGCTTTAAATAGATAACATATTAATTTTGCATAAAAGAGTTCGAATTTGATACTGTACCTTTTTGTTGATTAAGTTTGAAACATAGTAACATTTACACAATTTTATATATATAAAAATATGGACTTTGTTTTTGGTCATATATTCAGTATTATTATGATCAGATTTTGGTCTTTAACCAGCATGCAATTAATTATTTATTTTTTACATATTACTATATATTTTTTATGTGTCTATATTTAGCTAAATATCTTAGTTCTTACAGTAAATGTATGTCATTATCACATATTATACATTTTCAGTTTTGCCCTAGTAGCTTTTTAAAATGTGATTTTTTAGTATAACATTTACACATGTTATACGTATATATTTAATGTTATTTATAAATTGAGTATTATGTACTTAACATTGTAACATTTTAGAGCAGGTTTCATACTGTTTAAATATTGTACTTTTATCTGGTTTTATTTTTATTGGTTGATTGAATGACTAATTGATAATTAACTACAAGCTATATAAGCATCGGTTTTATGTTGTTCTGGGTCTGAAGAAGGTGAAATATTTTTACCACTGAAAGCGCTTACCATATTAAAGTTTTTAGTTGCTTTAGCATTACGTTATTCATATTTGCTTATTTCAGCTTTCTCCTAAAATTCAACTCGTTTTTTTTTTTTTTATTTTTAGTCCCTACATAAAGGTGGACAGGCCACCGAAATATCAAACTATTGCCCTATTGCCCTACTTTCTCCCCTAGCTAAAATTATGGAGAAATGTATCCATAAACAACTACTCCACCATTTAATCAAAAACAATTTACTTTTCAACTGTCAACATGGTTTCAGACCCTCACACAGCACTACCACTGCCCTCCTGTCCTTTACTGACTACATTAACAGACAGCGAAACCTGAATAATCTTTCTTCTGCTCTATTTATCAACCTGTCTAAAGCATTTGACATGGTAAACCACCAGATTCTCATAAACATCCTAAAATCTCTGTCATTAGACCCACTTTCCAAAAAATGGTTCCAATCCTACCTTGACAAACGACAGCAAGCAGTACTTTGGCATAATACTTTATCCTCCCATTTACCTGTTACCTTAGATGTCCCTCAGGATTCCATACTTGGACCCCTTCTCTTCTCTATATTTATTAATGACCTTCATCTAGCTATCCCACAAGCCACTTGCATATAATATGGTGACGACTCCACACTATTATGTTCAGCTACATCCTCATATGACCTTCATGCTCTCACCCAAAAAGTATTAAACATAGTTGAATAATGGTTCACTCAGCATTGCCTTCTTTTGAACCCAAAGAAAACCAAATTCCTCCTCTTCACTCCTACTCTTAAGTCCTCTCCTCTTCAATTCTCAGTGACATCTACCAATGGTACTATAATATCTCCTGACTCTACCACCAAACTACTAGGTGTCACCATCGACAATAATCTGAACTTCGACAACCACATCAATAATACTATAAAGACTGTAAATAAAAAAATTGGCAGTCTCTATAGGATTAAACCCTTCATTTCCCCTACTGCTAAAACTACTATCACCCACACCCATTTGATCTCTACACTCCTTTATGCCTCACTCATTTTTACTAATCTCTCCAAGAATAACCTCAGCAAATTGGAAATGTCCTCTAATAACATTGCACGATTTGCTACAAGCAACCCATTCCGAACCCACCATTGTATAAACTTAAACCAGCTAGGATGGTTAGAACTACAACACCTGATTAAATTTCACCAACTAACCATTGCCCACAACATTCTTTACAAACCTTCTAATACTCCAAGTTTATCTACCCTCATCACCCCCTATAAAAATCTGAAGTCCTTATGCTCATCTCACAAACTTCTTGTACACACCTTGAAACCTAATAACAGAGCTGGGGACTCTCTCTTCTCTAATACTGTAGGTAAATCCTGGAAACTTCTCCATAATGACCTCTCCTCACTCGCCTCTTTATCTCTCTTTAAAAATAGAATTAAACTTCTCCTCAAAACATACTGGCTATGCCCCTGCTCCAAACCAGACTAGTCATCTAACTCTACAAATTTGACTTACCTATCCAGTGCTTACTATCCTCTGTTACATTTTCTGCCTTATATTTTTCTGATCTACCTTTTTTCATTATTTCTATTCTCTTTATATACCTTTTCTTAAGCAAATCCTTTGCTACAATACTGCACATACAACTTCCTTTTTTTACTTCTGACTTAACCTGTATTATGTCTCCATACTTAAAAATAGCACTATTTTATGGTGCAGGACCTCAGTGTTACATTCTGTTTAACCGTTATGCTGTAATTCACATGTTACAATTGCTGATGATTTTTTTTACTATGATAATTCCTATTTATCTACCTCGGACTTAACCTGCATTATTGTCTCCGTTCTTTCAATTTGCACTGTTTATGACTTTTTACCTCAGTGCAACATCCTGTTACAACCTCTATGCTGTAATACACGTTACCATTGTTGATGTATTTTTTTTTTACTTACTAGGAAAATTGCTATTTTTACTAGAATATTTGATTTTATTTTTTATTTATTTGTACTTGTATTATTGTATTGGACCATGTCTTGGAGTTTATCTCCCTGGGCCTCTACTGAAAATGGACATATATCCAGTTAGACTAGCCCGGTCAACAAATGTAAAATAAATAAATAAATAAATAATAATAATATATATACACACACACACACACACACACACACACACACACACACACACACACACACACATGCTTCTGCTAGCAAAATAATATAAAGTAAGTAAATTAAAATAAGAAATGAATACTTTAGGATGGAATTATTGCTCTTGTACAATGTCTGCTTTCTATTTGCTTCCTGATTGGTTCTGTCTACAAGAAGCAATCAAGTCTGAAATGTGACAGGTTTCTAAAATGGGTCACTGCAATTTCAAAAGATGAATCTAGAATAAATTATTGAATGTTACTATATTCTGCTTACAGCATGCATCCTATTATATATTTATCTTATTTCAGGACACATACTGAAACAGTAACTAAATCTGCTGATTTTAAATTGTGTCTTTATATTTCACTAAAACCCACAAGTTCCTGAATGAATAGCTGCTGGATGATTCTAGTCTTGACATCAAGGCAGTTACATAAATCAATTAAAAGATGTATTTGCTTTTGTTTTAGTTTTATTTTGAACTCGTACATTTAACTTCATAGAGGTAGATTCCACCTTCACTGCTGAATAAATGAAATGTGGCATTTAGCATGTTCTCCTGGATTAATAAATGTTCACATACCCTACTAGAATTAAAATCTGAACAATACTTTCTGAAAAGATTTCAAGTTTGCAGAAATTAAGCATTGTTGGGGATTCCCTGCTGGCCGAGGAAAAGTAAACCTATATTTTTTCTCTATGATACAGCTGCTGCTTTACCTCCTCCATTTTGTTTTCTGCTTTAAGAAATCTGTGTGTCCTGGTGTTTTTTTTCTATGTGGGAGATAGACTTAAGTTATCTAGGCTGCACATTTTACATGTTTTTTTTTTTCCATTGGTTAATTGTCTCTTGAGTGATATTTAAAGACACAGTGAATTTCTGGCCTTTTGTCTTTTGCTGAAAGAATTCAAGCTTGAAGAAACTAAAGCACTGCTGGGGATTCCCTGCTGGCTGAGGAAAGTAAATCTATATCTTTTGTTAGTGATAGAGCTGCTTTCTGTTTTACCTCCTCCATTTTGTTTTCTGTTTTAAGAAATCTGCTTGGCCTGGTGTTTTAGCTCTATGAGGGAGATAGACTTAAATTATCTAGTCTGCACATTTGATAGATTTAAATTATCTAGTCTGAACATTTAACATGTTTTTTTCATTGGTTAATTGTCTCTTGAATGATACTTAAAGACACATTGACTTTCTGGCCCTTTGCCTTTTGCTGAAAAGATTTCAAACTTACAGAAACTAAAGTACTGCTGGCGATTCCCTGCTTGTGTTTCCCACACACCCTCACCTTTGTTGATTTGCTTTTTAAACCTGGTGATTTTTTAAGCTGCCCACCCCTACTGTAAGTTGAGCTTAATAAGCTCCTCCCTTTCTGTACTGCTATTGATGTACTGAATTATTTATTTGCCTTTCCTTTTGCTTTCATTGAAAAAGTGCAATTTGTCTCTCATTGTCTGTTCTGACTTACTCAATCTGAATTCATTATCTATGTAGCTGTTTGATAAAGTAGTGTATTTTTACACTCTTCCATATAGGCACTTGTTTTTATACTAAGAAGTAAGTGGATTTTCCATTTAGTGCACTGTAATGTAGCCCAGTCTGTTTAGGTTGGTGAAACATTTGAGATTTCTGCATGTAGTATTACTGGCTGAAGGGCTTATTAATCAGCTTATCTTGTTTCTAGTGCCTTTATAAATTATGTACAATTGAGTGGGTCTTGGTTTATTTATACAAAGCAAAGTACTTTACTGAATAACCACACTTTTATAAACTGTTTAAAATACACTGCTGTATCTGTATCTTTAAGTTTGTTTGTGGTAGCATTTCATATCTTCTAAGGTTGTTTGTGGTAGCATTTCAATCCAGATACTCCCTTATTGTGCTTTTGGATTGGGAGGACTGAGATTGTCTGTCTGGTGGCAGTAGGCATATACCTGGTCTGTCTGAGTTGGGAAACACAAAAGGGCACTATGTAATTTTTTGCACTTCTCTTATATACTGTGACGGTACTTCAGCAGTTAAAAAAATGAATAAATAAATAAAATAAAAACTATAATGTCTGCTGCTGCTTTAAGTAGTTAATTGTATTGTATTACATTGTATCTGTTAGTTGTAGGGTTTTTGTAGGTAGTTTGCATGGTCTTGTTACACATGGTCTCCAAACCAGCTACGTTAAGAATGTGTTTTTCTGTACCTTTGTAGCAGAAGTGTGCTGATGTACTGCATTTAACTGTTTGACTGCATTATTTTATTTAACATTTGTTGACCAGGGAAGTCCAACTAGGACAGATCCTGTCTTTGGAATGTGGGAAGAAACCAGAGTACCTGGACCAAACCCGCAGGAAGACATGCAGACTCTGCACAGAAGGCACCCCAGCCAAAAATTGAATCAGACAACCTCTTGTTGTGAGGTGGCAACATTAACTGCTGCATCACTGCACTGCATTAATTGATGCCTTTTGACTGTTTTTTTTTCTTTATGTGCCTGCTTCATTATCTGCACTTGTTTTGCACTGTAATATTGCTTATATATGGTAGACTAGATCAAGACTTGCTGAATCTAGCCTGTTTTTGATAAATTTGAACTCAAATCCAGCCATTTTAAATTAAGAAGGGCTCCCCTGCACCCTTGTGGCAGAAGAGTGTGGATGTAGCCTTGTCTGAGCTGGGAATTACTGGGGGAAGGATCATTGTGTGATTTCCTATTGTCATACTAGCTTAAAGCTGTTTAATTTTTGCCTGTATATAAGCCTCGCATTTGCATGTAGCTGCACAGTGCACAATGAGGTTAGTGGTGCCCTCTATAGTAGCAAACTTCTAGAAACTATTTTTCCCTACACATTTGTCAGTTGAACCTTCCCAAGCTTCTCTGCTATACTGCGAGCAACTCAGCTGCACACTGCTGCCCTGCAGGCAACTCAGCTGAGCACTGAGCAGCAATACCACACTCCTTCACACTTAATCCTCAGCAGAATAATCCCCCTTGTTTAGTTAGTTGAATTAGTCCTAGAGCAAAAGCTAATCCAACTTGCCCACTCCCTCAACTAGTACTTATGGTTTAACTTGCTACAATGGGTATCCTAGGGCAATGTAGCAATTGCCTCATATATACTGACAACCACTTGCTCCTAAAGCAAACAAATAGAATATGTGAGAGATGTAACTATACAATGATGTGGGAATCAATCCTCTCATGTAACAATAAACAAGACATCAAGCAGGTTGTCAGCAAACACACACACACCTCTCCTCTTACACTGGAAAAGGTCAAGTCATATAGACCCACCTATGTGGAGGTACTCACTAAAACTTATCAAAGGACCAGAGACCTCCAAAGCATACCTCTCAACCTGGAAACATCAAAAATCTGGACAAAGGCCCCTGAAAAATAGGTACAAATCTGTATGCTGATTAACATACATTTTTCATACATAAGTATGTAACCCCGCCCAGTCTAGTGGAATTGTGGGATACCAACTTCCAAATGCAAACTGAAGAACAGACAACCAAAATATGGCCCCGAAGTCCCCCTGCAGTCATTCCAGTGTCCCATTACTTGGCTATTCCTCCCCATTTACTATAAACACTGTAATATGCATACTGCTTTACTTCTACAATAATTATTTGGATTTCATTTAAAACTTTTGTTTTACATTTTATAGCACAAACACTAATAGACATCTGCTAAACAAAGCAATACAGCCTCACAATGAAAATAGACTTAGCATTAAAACTTCTCTGTCCTTGAAACTCACATTCATTGAAACAGCATTGAAATCCACATTCAAAGAAAATGCATCTGGCCAGTAGTGGATAAAGATTACCTTTGGGCTGAGCCTGTTTTCAAATCATAGGCCCCTTGCACATGAAACATACACATGTTGTTTGGTACACCTTCCTGACTGTATTAAATTATATTCCTTCTATAATACAGCCCACTGGTTACAGCACATTTTAAATGTATTGTTTTGAACATTTTTCCAGCAAGCAATGAAAACTGCATGAATCAATAATGATAAAACTGTTCATTTCAGAACATTTCTATCATAAAAGTCTACTCAAACTTCTACAATCCACCAGTATCAGTAAATATGCACAATCTCTGCAGAAGTAAAAGTCATCTAAATAATTCCACATTAAAGAGATCTGTAACCAATGAAGAGGTTGCTGCTAGTAAACAACTTTATATTTCAGCTAGCAAACAACTTTATATTTCAGTGCTTGCTGCCCTTGAAGAATAAATTGCATATGTTACATTAAAAAGATAAGCTAGTAATATTTCAATAGGAAATGGATGGCAGACTGATATCAGGTTAATAGTTACTAGGTACTCTGCCAAAGGAAGACATTCTCAGGACTGCAGCATCCACCCCCTTTAAAAGTATAACACAGTGCAGTAACAGCAATCCATCTACATACTGTGGGAGTAGAACCCACAGCCTTCTGCAGCAAAAGCAAGTATACTATGTTGTGCTACTAACAGTGCAAGCAGACTTTTAATAAGCAGCAATAAACTTCTCTTTGCCTGAAGAACTGTGCAGCACAAGAAATCAGGAAAAAGCCAAAATGTATTGGGGGGGAGGCAAAGGCCCAAAACTGGGGACATATTTTAAACATTGCTTGTATAATCTTAGAAAGTTGCTAGAATAAAGTGTTGTGTTACCATGTGTTTCCTGAAAGATAGGAAGACTGAAACTTAAATGGCTATCATTATTTAGTGAATTCAGTTCTCACTGATTTGCCAGAAAACCACAAATTTTATTTTTATTTAACATTTGTTTACCAGGAGAGTCCGACTTGAAAGAAGGCTAATTTCCAGCAGAGGCTCTAGTACCAAATACTGTTTGTTACACAAATATACTGCTAAGTACAGTTCTGCAGTCCAAGTGTCCTGCAAACTGAACTTCCCCACTTAATCATTCTATAGCTATGCAATTACACAAAACATCTGATTTTGTATGCCACCGTGGCAACAGATCATGTAATGTCACTTACGATTAGCACTTACCAAAGAGAATGCATATCACTAATATACTCTGTATATATATGTTAAGATTTTACACACACACACACACACACACACACACACACACACACACACACACACACACACACACACACATACACAAACACACACACACACACACACACACACACACACACACACACACACACACACACGCACGTGCAATGCACTACTTATAGAACAGCATCATTAAAGCAAAAAAGCTAATCAAAATATGTAAATTTCTTAAGTGGAATTACAAATTCCATTAAAACACACAAACATTTAAACATGACATTGCCCCATCAGTAGACAATATCATTTGACAATTTGCACACTTTAGGTGTTAAGGAAAGCTTTTAAAAACACATACACAAGATAGGCATGAGCTTAATTTTCTGACTTGAGAAAAGGACAGCAACTAAATGACACAGTCCCAAATTTAGTAGTGTGGGGTTAAGCTTGGCAGGAGGCAGTAAGAACTGTCTCCTCCCTACAGAGTATCTACAAAAAGCTGCAGATGCCCTAGTATACCCCATCTCCATCTTAATCAATAGAACTATATCCAAAGCTAACATCCCCACAATTTGGAAAATATCTCATGTAATACCACTCCATAAAGGAGGTAGCTCCATTGAACTGTCAGACTTCAGACCCATAGCTATCCTGTTACCCCTGGCTAAAATTATGGAGAAATGTGTCCATAAACTACTTCTGCACTACCTTATTCAGAAAAAGCTGTTTTCAAATTCTCAGCACGGCTTTAGGCCATACCACAGTACCAGCACAGCCCTCCTATCTTTCTCGAATGCCATAAACCAAAACTGAAATAACAACAAACTATCCTCAGCCCTCTTCCTCGAGCTCTTCAAGGCCTTCGATACGGTTAACCACCAACTACTCATCCATACTCTGAAGGCAATCTCCTTAAATAGTCTTGCTCTCCAATGGTTTTAAGCTTACCTAAGTGGTAGACAACAGGCCGTCCTATGGCAGGACAAATTATAAACCCATCTACCCATCACCTTAGGTGTCCCCCAGGGCTCTATACTAGGACCCCTTCTTTTCTCTATCTTTATTAATGACCTTCACACTGTCATCCCAAATGCAACCTGCATTCAATATGCGAACAAATCCACTTTGATTTGTTCAGCCTCCTCTCCACCAAATCTACTGACATTAACCCAGAATACTTTCAACACAGTTGAAAACTTAGTCTCTAATCATCGGCTGATCCTAAACCCTAATGAAACAAAGCTGCTATTTTTCTCTCCCCATTTGTAGGCCCTCCTCACTTTCCTTTACCATTAAATCTAATAATGGCACCATTATTGCCCCAGATGCGCAAACCAAACTCTTAGGTGTTATAGTAGACAATAATCTCAAATTTGATATGCATGTCAATCAAACTATTAAAACCATTGATAAAAAACTTGGCTCCCTTTATAAGATTTTCCTTATCCCACTTACTAGGACTGAGATTGCCCATTCCCATCTACTCTCTACTCTCCACTATGCCTCCCCTTTAATCACCAACCTGAACAAATCTGCTCTTACCAAACTCTCTAGCTGGTATAATCACATCACTAGATTTGCAACTGGCACGGCATACAGGACACACCACTGTTATAACCTAAATCTGCCAGGGTGGCTAGAATTGCCTAGCCTACTCCAGTACAACTAGCTCATAGTGGCCCATAAAGTTCTAAACCATCCAGAAAATATGCCTGCACTTAAAAACATCATCAGCCCCTATAGTAACCTGAGGCCACTCCGCTCATCTAATACATTGCTGGATCAAACATTCAAAACCAACAACTCTGCTGGGGACTCCCTGTTTGCCAACTCTGTTGGCAAAACTTGGAACTCACTTCCAGCAGATCTTACTCTAGAACCCTCTCTAACTCAATTCAAAAAAAGTTTTAAGCAATATTTTAAAACACACTGACTATGTCCTTGTACTAATCCTGACTAGTTCCTTCTTCATAATTTAAGTACTATGTCATAATTGTTTTAGTCTACATACTTATGAAATTTAAATAAATAAATAAATGAGAGATTGTAAAACTTTCTTGTTCTATTAGAATCTGTAAACAGTATGTAACATGTAATTGCTTTGTGACTTTAGTGTATGTTTTCCCTTGGAGCTTTTCTCCCCGGGCCTCTGCTGAAAATGGATATGTATCCAGTCGGACTATCCCTGTCAACAAATGTAAGATAAAATAAAAATAAATACAAAAGGGGCTAATGCAGACTAATGATTGGTGCCAGAGTCACAGCCTAAAACTAAATGCAAAAAAGTGCATAATTAACCCCTTTAACAAAGACATAGACCCTGCAAACTAAATTATAGATAGCACCCCCTAAGCTCAAACACAGTTGTGAGAGACTTGGGAACACAGGTTGACAGCAATTTAAACTTCAATCACCATGTCTCCACAGTGGTAAGGAAAGCCTTCTACATTGTGCATCTTGTAAATAAGGCCATCACATCCAAGACTAAGGATGTTATAACTCCTCTATAATCAACCCTCATCAGACCACTAATTGAGTATAATGCTCCCTTTTGAATGTACCTCATCAGACACCTGCAACAATTGGAGAGGCCACAGAAGTTTCTAACAAAAAAAGCTGAGGTACTCCAAAACATAACCTGCATGCAAAGACCGAAGGCCCTGTCTCTGTATTTTGTATCCTAGAGGCTGCTGAGATGCGACCTGTGCCTGGCTTACAGAGCGATCTCTGACACTAACCTAATGGAAATACTGCATGTCCACAAATCAAATGGGACAAGTGTCACTCACTCCAGGAATCTCAACCTAGAGTGTGACATAAAGAGAACATGTTGGAGAGACAGATATGTCTCCCAGAGATTGCCACTCCTCTGGAATAAACTCCCACTTAAAGTGAAGCAGAGCTTCTCAGTGACCCTATTTAAGTGCAACCTTGACAACTGGATAGTAAATTCAGCCTGGGGGTGGCACCTATGTTCTTCTTGGACAGGGGCAGTCAATGCTAATCACTGATTAGTTCTGCTAACAAAGACCATCTAGCCATGGCCAACTAGGGATCAAGGGCATTGCTAGGCTTGTTAAGGCAATAGGGCCATTAGTCTAGTAACCGCCTATTAAACCTAATGTCTGGTATGCTTCCTTTTTTGTTATCTGGTAGTGATCTTTCTAATGCCCTTCCTGTGTTTCACTATACTTTTGCATACTATCCTTTTGTCTTCACCATTTATAGCTGTCTCATTTAAAAAATAATGCCTTTTACATAGTTTTGTTTTGACTATTTGTTTTATGCAGTGGTTGGTTGCCTCTTTGTGAAAACTTTGTTTTGGTGTTACAGTATAGGTGCTCCATTTAAGACCTGGCAATAACTTTCAACTTACTTGCTTGCTGCTTGCTCAGGATACTATAAGGTGAAGTATATGTCACCACAAACAACAAAGAAAACATAAGGAGACTGATATGCTGTCATCTGCTTTAGAAATATGGTTAACAGGGTACTTACTTCATTGGCTTGGGTTATTGATGAGCATTAAATGTCACAGTAAGCACATACATTAGTTTCAGGTTAGTACTGTCTCAGTGGGCTCCAAGGAGGATGCCAAGCCATACACATTTTATTCCTTTATCATAGCAGTAAATTAAGCTTGCATTTTTTGTTGTTGTTTGTCTTTTCCTGGTTAGGGGCCGCCACAGTGGAACTCCAGTCTGCTAATGATTGGCAGTAAATTTTTATGGTGCCAAGTTGCCAGCCCAATGCCCAACCTTCAACAAAGGCACACCCATTCACGCATGTCTTTCAGAGGCCACTTGATGACAGGGAGGACATGCAGACTCCACACAGAAGGCACTCCAGCCAAGAATCGAACAGGAGAGCTTCTTGCTGTGAGGCAACAACGCTACCTCTGTACCACCGTGGCTTATACTTATGAATCGATCATAGCAAGGACATGTGCCAGAAATTTTCCAATAGTCTGATTTTCTCATGCAGTAGGAATGATCACATTAAGTGTCACAAATGGCATTTAATCTGCCGTTTTGTGTGTGTAAAGGAAGTTATCTTCCCAAATGCATAACTTGCCAGCTGTAACTTTAATATTTCATATACTGTGTGGTGCCAGGTTCAATGTGAAGAACCTGCATCAGCTCTGCATTAGCATGACAATTATCTACACAAAGTAGGTTTCCTCCTAGCTCTGGCATTTATTTCAGATGACAGAGTGGAAAGCAAGTGCAAGTCTCTACAGGGTGGTGAATGCTTCCCTGACCCTAGAACACTTGTTTTATTGGCAGCCGACCAAATGCTTGCTCATTAAAAGGCAGAAAACATTCTCAGGACTTCTTGTAACAGCATAAAGGCATCATGTATACCTAGCCTGCACACAATGTTATGCATTAATGACATCCCCCGGATTTACTAAACTTCCATGCAGACCCAGGCTATGTCCTCAAATATAACACCTACTATACATAACATGTATAGCAGTCTGATATCTCACTGGCTTGTTATCAGATATGCTGTCAATGAATATGGCGTACAGAACATATGCACCCCCTACTGCATGACATATGTACAAAGGTTGACAAGGTTGTGGCTGGAGGCACAAACACAGGGCCAATATTGACATGTCGCTGTGATGACCTCATACATTTCCTGTCGTAACAGGGTTTGATGCAACAGATGTCCTATGAGGGATATGACATCAGTACCTCTCCCGGCTGTGACCATCTACTGACTGCAATCCTCACACTACCTTCTGCAGGTGAGAGATAGGTGCTCTGTGGGTAACACAAGGAACACAAGGCACCACACACTGCCCAGTCTGCAGGTGACCCTACAGATGGGGATTCCTCATAAACATAGCACTGACATGACAAGTATTAAAACATGTAAAGAAGGCTGCGAGTACACCAATAAGTGCTAAGGCTAAAAGCTGAGAAACAAACTGATGCGACAGCGTAAAATAAAATCAAGAATATTTATTGTAAACAACCGATAACACAAGAGTTTAGCGCTTTCACCCACAGTAACAGGGCTTCCTCAGAACTCATGAAACAATTTGATTTAGATACTTAAATAGCTTTTTTGGCACCAAAAAAAGCATTCAAATATTTAAAGTGACCTTGTAAGAAAAACATAATAATAATATCAATAGTATATAAAAAATGTAAAAAATATAAAAAAATATATATGTATAATACATTTGTTCCTGGTACTCATACATAGGTGTGAATAATACAGACTACATATTATGAAAGTGTCATGATTTTCATAATATTATATACAATAATAAGGTTTACTGTTATATAACTTCTAATTTCTATAATGGCTGAAATCTGATATATAATGATATATAAAAATAATGTGTATAAATGTCTAAGTAGCAGAGTGAATATATATGTTAAAAATAAAAATATATAATGTATAAATATTGTGTTAAAAATTTCTATTAATTATATATAACACTAATAAAAAGCAATGCAAAATGTATACTAGTAAAAATTGTTTAAAACTTCAAAACGAATCCATAAATGAACTTTTGTTGTTATTATATGTAGTGTAAAATTTATAATTTGTTATTTCTAATACCCAATAATGGTTTTATAGATATATAGTCATTTAGACCCGGGGGGGGGTGGTGGCGTCAAGATAGATTTGCCACCAAATCTCTCTATAACTTAACCAACCTTTCACATCACCCCCTTTAGGGTCAAATTTGACTATTTCTAAAATAAGGAATTTGAATATATGGTCGTCCCCTTCGTTTAAAATGTGCCTGTTTAGAGCATTATTTCTGTCCTTTGTCTTTATGCTGTACATGTGGTCATAAATTCTTTTTTTAAGATGTCTGTCAGTCTTGCCTACATAAAAATGTGAACATTTTTGACATATGCTCAAATAGACCACAAACTTACTGTTACAATTACCTAACTTAATTCTAATACAGCTTTTTAGTTCATTATTTAAATAAATTATTGTCTTATCAGACATATACTTGCACTGATTACAGGCACCACATTTTAAACTCTTATTTATGGCAAAGTTTTTGTCTGTATTTGTACCTTTCTTATATTCTATCATTTGTTTGATATTATTTCCCATTTTAAAAATAAAATTGGGTTTTGTGCCAATAACTTTAGTAATTTGGACATCATTAAAAATTAAAAACCAAGAATCACTTATAATTTTTTTAACATAACTAGCTGCCATGTTATATTGAACCTCACAAGATTTTTGAAAATTAACAGTGTTAATGGGTTCCATATTCTTCATAACAGATGTGGTATTAGGTTCCTGCCCTGGAAATCTATTATTGCTACCTAACAACGGTTGGTATCTAGTATCACGTGAGTTTAAAATGTATTGGATGGTATTGCCCATCATATTACTAGGATATCCCCTTTGTAAAAATAATTTCTTGATATACTCTAATTCTTCTCTTAAAACACCATCATCTGAGGTCATACGTGCTATTCGTACGCATTGTCCTTTAAATATGTTATTTTTTAATTTCTCAGGATGACAGCTCATATAATGCAGATAGCTATTTCAAAATGTATCCTTCCTATAAATAGATGAAAAAAGTTGATGAGTTTCATATTTTATTAATGTGTCCAAATAAGGTACACCTGTATTGTTATAAGAATAAGTGAATTTTAAATAGTCACTACTGGAGTTCAAAGAATGTATAAAAGTCTCCAGTGTTTGTTTATCTGTCCCCCAAAAAATGTAAATGTCATCTAAAAATCTCGAATAATGTATAACAATGTTGATAAAAATCACTCTTAAATAGGAAATTGTCTTCCCAATATAGCATCACCATATTTGCATAAATAGGGGCCCAAGCAGCACCCATCGCTATGCCCCTTATCTGTTTGAAACTTTCCCCTTCAAAATAAATAAAATTGTTGTCAAGAACTATTGACATCATTTCTTGTAACAAACATATATCCTCCCATTCCATTCCGGAATATTTTCTAATATTATTAGTAAAGGCTTCAAGTCCATCATCTCTGGTGATGCAAGAGAATAGATCTATAACATCTATAGTTAAAAATGTAATTTTGTCGAGATCTAAATCCATTGGAAATTTTCTGAGAAAGCTCCAAGAATCCTTCACTATGTGGGGTACTTTATCATAAATATTTTTTAGTTTTGCATCAATATATTTCCCTATAGTGAAGGTTTTGGAATGACTTCCAGAAACTATTGGTCTAAATGGGGGATCAGTTCTGCCCTTGTGTACCTTGGGTATACCTACAAATGATGCTAGTTTGGGAAACTGAACCCTTAAAAAAAATCATACTCTTCTTCGGTAATTCTCCCTTCAATATGATATTCCTCTATATAGGAATCTATCCTGTGATATGCTATATTAAGTTCATTAATTGAAATAGGAGTATAATTTCCTGAGTAGTGTAAAATATCATACATTTTCATAGTATATCAAAAGTTGTCGTATAAAACAATACCACCCCCCTTATCTGGTTTCATCACCCTAATATTCAAATTGTTCATAATTTCACTTAATAATTTACTGTCATCTACAGTTAGATTACTATATTTGGTCATTTTTTTTTTAATTTTTATATTCATGATAAAAGTTTTTTATAGTCATTTTCTCATATAAATCTACCTTAGGGTGTGAGGGTGGAATGAATGTACTAACTTTTTTCAATTCTGTGGTCTGATTTTCTTTGTTCTGATTTCCTTTATGTGATATCTCTCTTTTTTCAAACAAATGAAAACTTTTATTAAAATAGATGTCCAAATTAATTTTCCTAACACATTTTTTTAAATCAATAATAGTGTCCACTAGATCAAATTTAGGATTGGGAATATATTTCATTTCTTTGCCAAATAAGTTAAAATGTTTCTTTTCTATATTTAACTCAGTATAATTAAAAATGTTAAAATTGCCAAATGTGTATACATTCCCATTAACCATTATCTCTTTTTCCTTATTGTTGCTATCCAAACTCAGCTTTGATTTCTGCTCAATAATCAATCCCATTGATTTTTTCTGTAATTCTGATTGCCATTTCGGTATGGTTGTGTGTATTGTTTCTTTCCCCTCTGAAAACCCTTTTTGTTCATATACCTTTTGTTTAAATTACAATTTTCCTCATATTCTAAATTTCTTCTCTCATCACTATATTGCATATCGTTTGTTTCTTGTCTATTACCATACCTTATGGTTTTAACATTTGGCCAAATATAAACATTATTTGAAGTGTAATGTTCGTTATCTCTTTTCAGTTTATTAGATTTATGTTTGGTAGTATTACTAATCCATTTTTTGCTTCATTATATTGTTTATTATATAAATTTTCCCATTGAGGGAATAGCAAATCACTCAAAATATTATTATTCAACTTCTCTGCTTCAGTTATAAGTTTTCCAAGTTTTTCATCATTGTATTTGATTAATAAATGCATAAATTTGACACCACAATCATCAAAACATTAATTAAATTCATTTTTCATATTATCAGTGTAGTCTAAGCCCAAAGGTAACTTAAAAAACCTAAGACCTTTTGGGACTATATTCATTTCTATGTTCTTGTACAAATATGCATTATCAATCTTCAAATCATTGATATTTTTAATTTTTTTTTCCAAACTTGTATATCATTGTCTTTAAATTGTCATCTTCATATCTATCATAACTTATATTAAAATTATCACTTCTAAAATCAGCCATTTTATAGTCAAAAGATAAAAAATTATTAAATTTATTGTCCTTGTCACAATGGTCCTTTGTATCAGCCAAACCACTTGCCCAAAGGAAGTCTTAACAGTACCTTTGTTAGTCTGTGTTGTCTGTCCAGCAACAGTAGAATATGTTTTAACAGGAATCATTCTTTTTGGTTTTGTCCCAGTCCTAATTGCTTCTTCATTAATATCATACAATGAAAAATCAAACGTAAAATTAGAAAGGTTAATTTTACTGGAACTATGCGGGTTGTTAATGTCTAGTGTGTTAGCAGTTCTTTGCGTGTATCCTCCTTGACCATTAGGAATCTCCAGGCTGTCCGATGAGACATTTTCACCTTGTCCGTCCAGTCTAGATGTGAAATTGTCTAGAGTATCAGCGTCATTGTTCTTGGCATTCATTTATGGATTTGTTTTGAAGTTTTAAACAATTTTTACTAGTATACATTTTATATTGCTTTTTATTAGTGTTATATATGATTAATAGAAAATTTTAACACAATATTTATACATTATATATTTTTATTTTTAACATACATATTCACTCTGCTACTTAGACATTTATACACATTATTTTTATATATCATTATATATCAGATTTCAGCCATTATAGACATTAGAAGTTATATAACAGTAAACCTTATTATTGTATATAATATTATGAAAATTATGACACCTTCATAATATGTAGTCTGTATTATTCACACCTATGTATGAGTACCAGGAACAAATGTATTATACATATATATTTTTTTATATATTTTTTATATTTTTTACATTTTTATATACTATTGATATTATTAGTATGTTTTTCTTACAAGGTCACTTTAAATATTTGAATGCTTTTTTTGATGCCAAAAAAGCTATTTAAGTATCTAAATCAAATTGTTTCATGAGTTCTGAGGAAGCCCTGTTATTGTGGGTGAAAGCGCTAAACTCTTGTGTTATCGGTTGTTTACAATAAATATTCTTGATTTTATTTTACACTGTCGCATCAGTTTGTTTCTCGGCTTTTAGCCTTAGCACTTATTGGTGTACTCGCAGCCTTCTTTACATAGTTACGCTAGCTTAAGTATTAAAATATGTAGGACAGCCATATCCACACACACCCTGTTAAACCAATATTACCCCAACTGCAGTATAGCAGCACTTACAGCCTGTAGTTAGGACAGGCACATCCCCCTCCTGTGTGTTGGCCTGTTCCCACAGTGTATGTTGTCAGAGGTAAGTCCCCAATCCATCTGTGCTGCTGTTTGCCAAACAACAGATCTAGTTCCTGCTCACAGTGAATGAAAAGGCCCAGCACCAACATGATGTTCCTAGATATTGGAGTGTGTTTCCATGCAATTGGCTATGGGAATGTTACCACAGCTGTTCCACATGCAATCAGCTAAAGGAGGGCTGTAATCCATGCAGAGGCCATCAGCTGATCATGAACATCACTGTCAATACACATGCCGCTGCCTAAGCAAAGCAGGTGTAAGTCTCCACATTCACCAGAGAGGGAGTGAGAGAGGCAGACAGAGGCAATGATAAGTCAGGGTGGGTTGGAAGAGTAAAAGGTAAGCATCTTTGTGTCACACACCTACCAGTCCAGGGTATCGAACCCATGACTGATTATGTACTGATATCACATCTGTTACCCTGCACGGTGGATATTATGAATTATGCTAGGAGCACCATATAAGAAAGTTTAAAAACACACTCATAATTGGGTCCAGTTGTTACACACTTACAACCAGCTCCACACAGGACATGAATGACAAAAATCAACAGATTAAGACACACACACCTGTCACATCTGGGAATAGAACCCCTACTTAACTAGTTATTACACTACAGCACTATAGCATTATAGAATGCACCACAGAGATTAATGAAGTATTTTTTCCTCAAAGGTTTATTTCACAGTGAGTGACATCAGCAGGACTGCCAAAGTAGGGTGAATGAATTGTAGTGAATGTGACTAGCCAAACATGCATTGCTCTCTACACAGGTATAGGGACAGACACAAAAGCATCCACAAATCCCATGTGTGAGAATAGAAACCCTACCAAAGTTCTATATCACACTGCAGCATTGCACTGTTATAGCATGCACCACAGAGACTGCTGAAGTACTCCTTCCCCAAAGGTGTACTTCACAGTGATTGACATCAGCAGGATTGCCAGAGTAGGGCATTTTAATTGTGTTGAGTGTGACTAACCTAAATTGCCCTAATTAGTCTGTATGCATTAACCGCTGTTCTGGCCAGAACAAAAAATAACCTGCCTTTGCAAGTCATGAACCCAGGACCCTGCACACTATAGTCACAGTAACAAACCACTAAGCCATCACAACGGTACATGGGACTGCGGTTCCACCAAAGTAATCCCACCATAGGCTAATCAAACTGAACATGTGAAAGGAATGTATATACAGATGCTTGTAAAATACCTCTCCAAGGCCAACTTCATGCTACTCAAGGTGGAAGTGACAATGTTTGTGACACCCATGGAGACAGGAGATGACAGTTCAACTGATGAATCCTGGACTAAGGCACTGTATGACCACAGCCAGTTGTGCATGATTCCTGACATCCCACATAGAACCATGATGCTCACCTCCCAAATAATCAAGACATTCTGGTGGTCTCCTGCCATTAACAGAGTATACAACAGATGGTAGACACTGCTGAAGAAAAAAGGGTAATCCAAGGATGTAAGCAACTCCCTTACCAGCCCCAGTAAGACAATGAGATCCCTCATGGAATCCTTCAAAACAGGTTATGTAACTAAAATCGACACAGATTCCACATCAACCACACAGCATTCTATAGTTATGTCTGGATTCTAACTAGCAATGCTCAGAAGTGATCTGAGCTGCAACAGAATGGCATTACATAGACTGCTCCCACGGAATGTGCTAATATCCTGGCAAATTGATTTAGTGCCACATTCACCCCTTCTCACCCCCAAAAGTGCCCATGTCAATACGAAAAGGGTTCCATTGCCCAGCATTCATGGCCACACAGGCAGAAAATGCATTACCCACAGCTGAGAATACAGCATCCATGAGACCAGATGACATCCTGGGCTGTGTACTACATGAACTATAAAATGGAATGGCAACTCATCTAACTGTCATGTGTAATCATAGCCTCGCATCAGCCCTGGTGCCCACAGAGTGGCGTACAGCTACAGTTATCCCACTTCACAAGGGGGGATCCAGCTGTGATCCCTGGAACTACCATCGCATCAGTCTGGCGAGCCTGATCTGCATGGCCATGGAATGCATTATCAGGGATGTTTTGAATGCAGACATTGGCAACCCTCAAACACTGGACCCTACACAGATTGGGCTCATGGAGGGCCAGTCTTGTCTCCTGAAACTGATTGACTGCTTTGACTCCATCTGCATAGCCAAACTGTAGGTGTAACTGACTCCAAATCCATTCCCAGACACTTGACAAGTGGAGTACCTCAGGGTTCAGTCCTGGGACCACTGTTGTTTGGCATCTACATCTCTGAAGTACAGGCCAACAGTATGGGACTCTGGCTAATAAAGGCAACAGATGACTGCAAAATGGGAGTCATTATGAGCCTGATTGTACTGCATGATATGTTACTGATACTAGCATGACATCATACAGGTGGGATGGAGTACTGTTAACATATTGTGCCCTTGCCGTGTAATGTCCTGGTTATGGGATCTGCAACAGTTGATAGTGTATTGTAGGGCAGATGTGTTTGGCTGTGGGGGGGGGGTGAATACCTATTCGTGCATGACGTACGTTGTTTGTGCCTGTCAACCCCATTAATGATACATGTGGACATATATGTTTCTGCTATGTTTCCACTTTATCTACAGATGTTTGTCTATATAAACCTATATAGATATAAATATCTGCTTACATATATGTGTGTGTGTGTGTATGTATATATATATATATATATATATATATATATATATATATATATATATACATATATCAATATGTTGTATCTGTTTAGACATTAATATATTGTCACTCACACATACATCTACATGTTGGAATACATTTTCTGTATTGTTGAATGACTGGGCTGGATGATATGCTTGTGAATACAACATGCTATGTATATCTGAGATGGCTTAGTGGCAAATAAATTTGGCTATGGTGTTCATGGTCCTGGGTTGAGCCTCACAGAGGTTGTTTATTTTGTTGCTAGGCAGAACAAGGGCCGATGGATAAAGAGTGATTAAGGCGCTTTAAAGCAGTTGTACGTTGGTTTGTGCTGGTTTGCACAGAGGTACGCACTGCTAAAGTCTGGTAACAGTTTCTTATACTCATTTAGCTGCTGAATTGCTTAATCTGTGCAGGTATTGTTTAGCTCCATGCCAACCCATGCAAACTTGCTTACAACTGCTTTAAAGTGCCTTAATCACTGTGTATCCAACGGGCCATGTTCTGCCCAGCAACAAATTAACAGCTCTTGCAAGGCTCAAAACAAGGGCCCTGCATACCACAGACAACGTGATTTACCACTAAGCCATGACAGATAGAAAGAGACTTGATGTTTTCAGAAACATATCATCCAGTCCAGTCATGCAACAGTACAGAGACTGTATACCAACATCTAGATGTATGTGTGTGTACCTATATTAATATCTAAACAGATACAAAATATATATATATGTATATATATATATATATATATATATATATATATATATATATATATATACATTTCTAAAACTATATGCATATATATCAATATATATGCACATATATACATGCATATGCCTAAATCGACATATATATATATATATATATATATATATATATATATATATATATATATATATGTGTCTACACCTATATGTCTACATATCCACAAGCACGTTACATATGTGTACACTGATATATATCTGTGTAGGTGTATACGGACATAGTTTTATATATATATATATATATATATATATATATATATATATATATATATATATATGTTAGCAGCTATATAAATCTATATAGGTATATATGGCCATACATCTGTAGATAGCAATGTCAGATTAACAAATATACATATGTCGACATGCACCATTAATGGGGTTGAGAGGCCCCACACACTATATGTCTTGTACGAATAGGCATCCCCCCCACAGTCAAACAAATGGCTGGCCTTGATGTCACATGTATGGGTATGGCTTTGCACCCCAGCCTCTCAGCTAATTTACATCTGTTATCCCTGTATGGTTGACATTGTGATATATAGTAGGGCCACCATAAAAGAAATAAGTAAAACCCCCTACATATTGCCCACAGGTGTCACAACTCCCCCCCACCTCTACACAGGATCTGAGTTACAAACACACACATGCACACACCTGTCATGTCTGGGAGCTGAACGCCTACCTAACTAGCTTGTTACACTGCAGCACTATGCAGTAATAGTACGCACCATGGGCATTACTGAAGTACTTCTTCCCAAAAGGTGTATTTCACATTGAATAACATCAGCAGGATTACCAAAAAAGACCATTTCAACTGTACTGAGAGTGACTAGCCTAAAATGCATTGCTCCTTACTCAGACAGTGAGAAAGACACAAAACATCCATAATTGACATGTGTGAGTATTGAACCCCTGACCAAGGAACATATCACACTTCAGTGTGGGGCAGTTATAGATTGCACCATAGGGATTACTACAGGCCTTTTTCCACAAAGTTGTATTTCACAATGAATGATATCAGCAGGATTGCCAAAGTAGGGCATTTGAAAGGTACTGCAAGTGAGTAGCCTATGATACTTTCCTCCATACACAGACATTGGAACACAACCAAAACATCCAGAACTGCCATGGGTGGAGATGGAACCTTACCACAGTTCTAAATCACACTATAGCAGCATGCAGTTACAGGACGTGCTACAGAGATTACAGAGCTACAACCTTCCCAGAGGTGTATTTCTAGGTGGGTGACATCAGCAGCCTTGCCAAAGTTGAGTATATGAATTCTAAGGAGTGTGAGTGCCCGAAAAAGCATTGTTCTCTAATCAGTCAACGACAGACGGAGACGCACAGATTCATACACACACACACAGTTGTCAAGTCTGGGATTAAACACCTACCTAACTACTTTATCACACTATAGAAGTACACAGTTACAGGACATGCTACGGAGAGTACTGGGTTAGGATTTCCCCAGAGGTGTATTTCTAGGTGAGTGACATCAGCAGCCTTGCCAAAGTCAAGTATGTGTATTGTACGGGGTGTGAGTGGCCTAAAAAGCATTGCTCTCTACTCAGTCAGACACACACAGTTTCCAGGTCTGGGGTTAAAACGCCAACCACACTACTTTATCACACTCCAGCAGCATGCAGTTACAAGGTGTGCTACGGAGATTACTAGGCTATGATTTCCCCAGAGGTGTATTTCTAGGTGAGTGATATCAGCAGCCTTGCCAAAGTCGAGTATGTGTATTGTACGGGGTGTGAGTGGCCTAAAAAGCATTGCTCTCTACTCAGTCAGACACACACACAGATTTACACACCAACACAGTTTCCAGGTCTGGGGTTATAACACCTACCTCACTACAGCAGTACACAGTTACAAGGTGTGCTACAGAGATTACTGGGCTATGATTTCCCCAGAGGTGTGTTTCTAGGTGAGTGACATCAGCAGCATTGCCAAAGTTGTGTATATGAACTATATGGAGTGCGAGTAGCCTAAAAAGCATTTCTCTCTACACAATCAGAGACCGTGAGACACGCACATAAACACACACTCACACAGTTGCCAAGTCCGGGGTTAGGACTACTACCTAAATAGTTTATCAGTACAGCAGTACACAGTTATGGGGTGTGCCATGGGGATTACTGAGCTACACCTCTCCCAAAGGTATATTTCACATTGGATGACCTCAGCAAGCTTGTCATGATACTGCTATGGGGAGAGCGGTGTGTGCATGGGCCGTAACCCATCCATGTAGGGGTTGACATGCCGCATGTGGGCACACATGGGGTCATATGCCACAGGTACGTGTATACAGCTACTAGATGACTACTTCCTTCAACATTCATGCTGCACAGCTAGCATGTGCAACACGCAGTCATGCTGACAGATACTGGTGGCTAGTATCTGCATTGAGTGACATCTGCACCTCATGTGCTTGGGGCCCTTTGGCTGTGTGCTCGGTGGGACAGGCCCAGATGGCTCCTTGTCACGGTCACCCTCTTCAACACATCTATGTCCATCTACCTTTGGCTTATTATAATGTGTTGTCCTTACATATATGTCTGTATTCCTATCCACTGTGTGTGCAAGGCAGGAGTGGTGCATACTGACATGTGTCTGCACTAAGAACTGCAACTGCCAGATATGTCTGGTCCACTGGTGTTTGCTGACATGGCTTTCATGTGTTTAAGTGTGTGAGCATGCCCGGTATGGCCTTTCAGTATGTTGTTGACTGACATTGCCTTCATTCCTCTAAGTGTGTGAGCATGCCCAGTATGGCCATCTATATTGCATTTGTGGATGAAGTCCAGGTAGTTTGTACTGCGGTGCTGACCTTTGTGTTGTACACCGACAGGTAGCATGCTGTGACTGCAGGGTATACATCGGTCATTTGGCATTGAGTGTTGCTACATTTCTGCATAGTGGAGGGGGGCACCTGACTGTTTCTACATTTCTACATGGGGGGTACACCTGACTGTTACTATAAGTGTACATAGGATGGTGGGGTGCATCTTACACTTTTACACATTTGCTAGGACTGTACTGGTATGTCGGGTACACCATTTCAGTCTGTAGTCTTACCTATCATGCTCGCTAGAGGTATACCAGTGTACTACAGATCTTAGCTTTCACTACCTACATCGTTTCTGACTTCCTAGCCTTCACTACTTACATTCAGCTGGCTGGCCTGCTGAAGTCTGTCTGTGTAAGCCTGGGGTAGAGGTTACCCATGGGGCTCATTCAGAGGCCATAGTACAGCATTTCTTTGTGTTAGTCTACACCTATCCTGCTGGCTGTGACTATCGTTGGGTATGTGCCCCCCCCCCAACTGGCATGTGTGAGTCACTTACCTTGTGGGTGTCCCAGTATTGAGGGTGGTGCTGCAGGGCTGCCTATGTCGGATGCACATAGTACACTCCCTATACACGGTTGAGCACAGGTACTGTCATGTTTGGCATCCCTTTTACTGTATGTGCGAGTCAGAGAAAGGTGTCATTCCCTGGGTCCCTGCTGTGTCAGTGCATGTGCTATGTTCATAGGTTCATAGGTAGATACTAGGCTATCTGCCCTAGGGCATTTATAAGCCTAGCCAGAGTGTATTTGGCTTCCGCCTCCCTATTAGATTAGCCTACTGTGCCTCTGTAAAGTAGGTCACAGAAGGTACCCTTTTAAGATTAGTTTACTGTGCCTCTGTCTAGCAGGGACACAGAAGAGATCCCAGGGGTGAATTTGCAGTTTCCCATCCACGCATCCAGATTTCACTTGAAGAGGGTCAGCGAGGGGCTATGTCTAACATGAATTGGGATTCTATTCCAGAATGAGGGGAGTCTCTGGGAAATTAATCTGTCCCTCCAGCATGTCCTATTTATTTTTGTGCTGAGGTTTAGGTCCCTGGAGCATGTAGCTCTAAGGGACTTGGTTTTTTGAGGTGGAGCATGTACATTAATTCTGGGTTTGACATGGCTTTGTACGTCAGGCATAGATTGCCTCTGAGTAACCGGTAAGCAACTGAGTAGAGCTGGAGTTTCTTTAGTCAAGCTGCATAGGACATCTGTTTGTAGCCCATGATCCTCTTGGTGAGGTACTTTTGGGGTCTCTCCAGTTGCTGCAGGTGTCGGGTAAGTTACATCCCAAAAGGGGCATTGTATTCAATTATGGGCCTGATGAGTGACGAGTACAGGGGCACAATGACCTCTCTTGATCTAGATGTGAACCCTTTCGTGATAAGGTGGGCTATATAGAAGGTCTTTCTAACCACTTTGGCAATGTGATTATCAAAGGAGAGATTACTATCTATGTTGGTCCCCAAATCTCTAATTACTTCTTCCGTACTTAATGGATTACCACCTATGTGGTAATTTGTGGGCACCTTGTTTTTCCCAAAGTGGATGACTATGCACTTTTTAGCATTTAGCTTGAGGCTGTGGCTCTGGCACCAAGCATCCATCTCTGTGAGACCCTTTTGGAGGATGCTTGTGTCAGCTGGAGATTCGATTATGGCCCCCAGTTTGCAGTCATCTGCAAACTTTGTCAGCCATAATCCCCCCGTGTTAGCCTGAACCTCAGAGAAGTATATACCGAACAAGAGAGGTCCCAGAACTGAGCCCTGTGGGACGCCACTTGTAACTGGTTTGGATTCGGACATGGCACCTGCGATTCTGACTATGTGGGCTCTATCTCTGAGCCAGTTTGCAACCCATCTTGTGATATAGGGGTTGATATTTAAGCTGGTAAGCTTATTTATGATGCCCGAGTGGGGTATTGTGTCGAAGGCTTTTGCAAGGTCCAGGTAGGCTGTGTGCACTACCTTGCCCTCATCTATGGCTTTGGTAACTGTTTCAAAGAAATGAACTAAGTTTAAGAGGCAAGATCTGCCCTTAACAAAGCCGAATTGGGTAGGGTCCAGTGTCTGGAGGCTCCCAATGTCTTTGTTTATGGGTTCCATGATAATACGCTCCATAGCTTTACAGACCAGACTAGTCAGGCTTATGGGGTGATAGTTTCCGGGGTCCGTTGTGACACCACCTTTGTGGAGTGGGACCACTATAGCTGTACGCCATTCTTTGGGTACATATCCTGTAGTAAGGCTAAGTTTGAACAGTGACTTAATGTGAGGGTTCAGTTCTTCTTGGAGCTCGTGTAAGACACAGCCTGGGACACTGTCTGGTCCCATAGATGCTGTGTTTTTTGCTTTGGAGAGGGCAGCTTTTACCTGTTCATCTGTGATGTCAGGGAGGTTACATTCAGTTGGGATAGGCGTTTGCTCCTTTGGGGGGGAAGGGGGGGAGAAGTTTGCGCTGAATCTTCCTGCCAGGATGTTGGCTATGTCTGTAGGTTCGGTATATTTTGTACCGTTATGCAACAATTCAGAGCATATCTGGGAGTTTCCGCCCATGTTTCTGACAAAACTAAAGAAGGCCTTGTGATTATCTTTAGTGTCTAGGGCAATTTTTATTTCGAAACTGGCCTTTGATGATTTTATGATGGATCGAAGTTTCTTGCTAATACTGATCAGAGATGCCTTCCCTTTTTGGGATTTTGCTCTGTCATGTAGTAGCTTCCTCCTTCTGTTGTATAGCTTAATTATGGCCGGGGTCCACCAGACCGGTCTCCTGTTTTTGGAGGAGTGAGTCTTGGTTTTATTTGGGATAGCACGATCCATGCATTCCTGCAGGTGCTCATAGAATGCATTTGTAAAGGATTCTGTGGATTGGGCTGTATTATCCTCTGGCCCAGGGGCTTTGAAGGATTCCACCTCAGTCTTGAGAAGTGCAAAGTTGGCTTTGGAGAAATTCTTTACAGTGATTTCCTTGGCTGGGAGTGGGGACGGGATATGGATGTCCAGGGAAATTTGTTTATGGTCTGATCTTATCAATGAGGGGTTTACCTCTGGTGTGAAACATAGAGTCCCCATGTTGGTGATGACCAGGTCCAATATGTTGTTCCCTCTTGTGGGAGTGGTGACCAGTTGTTCCATTGCGTTAGAGTTTATAAATTCAAGGAACCGTTGGGCGAGGGTGTTTGGGCTTGAGTAGTTTTCCCAGTCAATGTTTGGGTAGTTGAAGTCACCCAGTAACATAGTGTATGGAGAGACCTTCATATTCTCCAGTGTTCTCAGGAATGCCAAGTGGGGTTCCTGTAATAGGGAGGGTGTTCTGTGGCAGGCTGGAAACTGAAAGGCAGTTTTGCCCACTGTTAGTTGCACATGGATGGTTTCCGATGCTTCGTGCAGTGCCACTAACCTGGAGGTGTAGGTATCTTTGATGAATATAGATACTCCCCCTCCTTTTGTACTTCGGTCTGAGATTTGGGGCCGAAACTCATGGTATGAGTTATAACCTGGTAGTGCTGGGGTGCTCTCAGGAGCCTTGAACCAGGTTTCTGTTACTGCACAGACATTGATTTTCTCCATACTGATGAGAGTCTCGAGTGCGTGCATCTTGAGGTTTAGACTTCTGGCATTGAGTAGCATTACCTTTAGTTTTTTTATCTTTGGGTTGTCTATGGAGGTGGGTTTGTCCTTTGAGCCTTGCCTAAAAAAGGCACTATAGGGGTGGCAAGAGCCTTGGCCAGTATACGAAAGCCTAAGGGTGACAGGTGCAAGCCGTCCCTAGCGAAGCAACGTGGCTTGCCGAGCATGTCATGCCAGGCTGACAGACACTGGATCCCCTTTGAATGACACCAATACTTTAGCCAATTGTTGAAACTGATCATTTTGTCTTTATACTGTGGCATCATTCTTGGTGAGGGCAAGATGCTACTCAAGGACAGGGACATACCAGCCTGGGCTACATGGTCAGAGAGCTCCTTTATGTCTCTTTTCATGTAGTCCAAGGAGGTACGTCTCAGGTCATTCACACCAGCATGGACAATGACGGAGTCATACTTGTACTTGCTTTGGAGTGACCTGAGTGCTTGCATTATGTGGCAGATCCTGGCACCCAACAGGCAGCTTACAGTGACCTTCTCCTTGTTCAGTCTGGTGAGTGGGACGTCAGTGCGCCAGACAATAGAGTCCCCTATAACAAGTGTATTTGGTGTGTTGTTTGGCCTTATGGGCTGTAACTGTGAGGCACACTGATTTTGTGAGATATGTGATTTGTGGGTATTGTTGAGGGGTGGCTGTTGCTTGGATATCTGCTTAGGAGGTCTTTGCTGTTTAGGCAGATTTTTATTTTAGAGCCTCCGAGTATGTTTTTGTGTGTTTATGTGATGGGTATGCAGATGCAATAGGTCTGTGTGAGTCTGGATTTGTGGTGTGGGTGGTTATGTGCTATGTGTTGCCTCTTTGCCAAGGCCAGGGCATACTGGGCATGCCTCCTTCTGCCTACTGGGGCAGGCTCAGGTTGTTCCTCCTCTGAGTCACTCTGCACCTGTGCATGCCTTGGCATTGGTGGGGGGCTGTGTGGCCCTGCTCCATGCTGTTCCTGCTGCAGCTGTTTCTGCAGGATCATACTGTGTAGCATGGCACATACAAGGACATTTTGGGTACATGTAGTTGGTGAGTACTGCAAGGCTCCACAGGATGTGTCCAGGCACTGGAACCATGACTTGAGCATCCCAAACACATGCTCTATTATGATTCATGTTTGTGCCTGTGCGTCATTATGGAGTTCTTGTTCAGGTGTGTGTGCATTTCTGATGGGTGTCATCAGCCATGGCTCCAGTGCGTATCCAGCATGACCGTGTGGGATGTCCCCACTGGCAAATTTCTGGTACAGCTGCGTCAGATGCCAGATGTGGGAATCATGGTAGCTTCTAGGGCAGCCAGCACACACATTCATTATTATGCCCTGGGCATCGCACGTGACCTGGCAGTTGATGGAGGGGAACCACTTGTGGTTGATGTAGACCCTACCCTGCTCACCTGGTGGTGCTTTAATGCATATGTGCATGCAGTCTATTGCACCCATTATCTCAGGGTATTCTGCTATTTGGTGGAAGAGACGCATATTGCTGGCAACCCCTCACGGGTGATGGGGAAGTATACATGCTCACCGACATGTGTTGACATGCATCCAGGAACTGGTGGAGTACCCTGGATGCTGATGCCTGTGAAATCCCCATCATATCCCCAGTTGGCCTTTGGAAGGTAGCTAGCATTCTTAGGCCTACACATACCTTGGTATCCACTGGGATGGGTTCCCCTCTGTTAGTTCTGTGTGTGAGTCGTGGCCGGCACAGCTCAACAATTTGCTGTAGGAGGTCCCTGTCCACCCGATAGCACTCCATTATCTCCAGCTCATGTAGCCCTTGGTAGGTTATCCTGGGTCTGTACACTCTTCTCCGTCTCCTCACTGAGGGTTGCTCAGCAGCATTCACATCCTCACCACCATCAGTCTCTTGCACATGATGGTTTATGATAGCAAAAGCAGTCCCTAACATTTTTCCTCTTGCTTTCGTTTTGTAAAATTTCCCCATTGGTATACACCGGTGGTGCTGAGTTTTTGGGAAAAACAAGGGGGAAAGGTGTTTACATACTTTATAGTGGTGTGCTGGGCTGGGCTGGTCTGCTGCCTGTGTGATTGGCTGATTCTGATACATTTCACCTGTCAGCTAAGCTAGTCCTACTTGATTACCTTCCTACTGCTGTTTTCCCTTCCCATTGCCTCCCTGTTTAAGCCCGTGTGTGCGCCGTGCAAACAGAGTGCTCATATGTGCACAGAGCTGCTTTTTCCTAGTTTAACTTCCTTTTTTTTCCTGTAAAACCTGGCGTGCGGTGCGCACACCCACTTATACTTTGTAAGGTGTGCTAGGCAGGTTTAGACACACCCCGTAGCTTAGCTGTGCTAACCTAGGAGCAATCTCAAGCCACAGGTCTACAATCCGCTTACAGTATGCCTGACACACACCCCCATGATGTCACCTATATCCTAGTCTTGCACCCAGCTATTTATACTCTTACACTCTTGGGACCTGCCTCACACCCTGGGAAGATCTGGGATTCACTAAACTTTCCCTCATTTGCATAGGATTGCCTCCTAATGCATAGTTACATGTCCCATATGGAGCCTCCCCCCTTAGCAACCACTACTCACTGGCCAAGTTGTCTTTTGCCTGCCATTGACTTGCATCGCACAATACTGATTTTTGTTAGAATGCTCATTTTCAGTTTATTTTATTATTTTCCCCCCGATCCCGTTTGAGCGCTGCTGCCCTATGCTTAAACAGCTGAGATAGGTGAAAAAAAATTAAAGTTGTTTTATTTATTTTTTAAACAGTTTACAATGCAATGGCCTTCTACTTGGCCATTGGCATACTTCCTCAATAATATGCAGCCTTTATTTGGAGCTGTCATAGCTCCGTTTTGGAATTTGCAGAAATGTTCTTGATTAGTAACCGAGTGCATTTCTGCAGATTGCACTTGTATTACACGGACTATTGCAAGCTTCCTGGATTGCAATATCACCTCATTTGCATGGATTTCTCCAGCAAATGAGGTGATTTGCATACCAGGGCTTAGTCCATGCAAGATTCGTGCTGGAGCTCTCATGCACACCCCTGCCAGCTGTTCCTGGATCACACGGCAGACATATTGCCTGCGTGAGCTACTGCACTCATCTTGCACTCCGTTCAGGCTTTTGAGAATCCGGGGAACAGTCTTTGCATTGTCCATCTGATTTCTGCAAACCTGGAGCACAAGGAGAGGCAGGAACAACATGCTGTTTAGTTTTAATTAAATCAACAGGGTCTTGCCTATGACTTCAACAAGAAAATCCTTTGAATATTTTGGACTATATGAGATGGTATAAATAATCTGTATGTATTTTAGCCACTGCTCACTTAATCAGATTACAAATCTTTTGGGATCTGTTACATAACAAATAGCTACGGTACCATATGACAACATGGCCAACTCTGCTGGCTGGACTTTATCCAGTTGTATTATGAGTAGTGGTAAATAGAAGGGGGTTGTCAGCTTGTCATTTGCAGAAAGTGATGATTAGATTTGCTACTCATGGGTTTCAGCTGTTTTTAGCAGATACTGCATTAGTATTTCCAAACAAATGCAGAGATCTGCAGACTAACATATCACAAGTGCATTACCTTAAGACTTATGACTAGACATGCTAGAGTGGAAACGTGCAATTGAGCAGGCATGTTTTCAGTATACAAACATTCCAGAGCAAGTGTGAAAGTAAAGATTGGCAAAAAAAAATGGATGTCAGGTCAGCATCTGGCATTTTTGCTTGCCTTCTGTTTTGCACTGTGTCTGCTTCATGTATATACACCTCCATTAGTATAATATGTACCTTATATCATAGTGTGTTTTCCACCAGATGTTCCACCCTAGTAGTGGTGGTTGCTCTTTAATTATATCAGAAGCACCTCTCACCTGTACAATTATCAGAGCAATAAACATTGTATAGGTCTTGCAGGATCATTCACAACGAACATCTTATTAATTCTGTTTTAATCAGGAGTTTCACTATTTCATATTGTTAAAAATACCTAATGTCTTATTGAAGTCAACTGTACTTATTTAGACCTTCAGCAAAAATGTATAATTATAGCTTTGTTGTGGCATTTTTGCCTCAATGACTGACATAATCCTCTAATATAACTTCAGACAGTTTTTCTGTAAGGCTAACAGATTCTTTGTTTACTAGGTAGACTACATTTTGGCAACATTACCTGTGAGGTTCCTGCAATATTCACCTGATTTAATGTTTTTGCCCTGACAATCTATGTGATTAACCAAACCACTGACATGCATTTTATCTTGCCTTCATGGAGTACTTGGGAGAGACTCTTCCTCCATTTTGCCCTCCCACCCACACACACACACACACACACAGTTACTTAAAGCTGAATGATTTTATTCTCCATATAGATGTATGATGAGCAGGAGCAGGTGCAGTTGCAAGAAGACATCCATTCATCCATAGTTGTTTTAGTTCAAGGCTTTCTGTTACTGCTTCTTGTATCCCTCAAACACAGGCCTTGAAAATACAAGTGAAGTCTGTACCCTCACTCCAAATATATCTCTCTGGAGACTGATTTGTAATGCTATTAGAGGGCTATGGTTTGCTACTGTATGACATCCTGTTTAGTGACCCTTCAACCAGCATTGGAAAACTGTCTGGAAACAGTTAATGGGGGGGGGGGGGGGTACTGGTCCGAAACATCTAGTTAGTTCAAAAAGGCCTGTGCTGAAAGGTCTTTACTCTACCACTTCAAGGTATGATTATGTGAAAGTAGGTGAAAGACTCCTTCAACCAAGGCCCTTGCACAATATAAATAGCAACAATATATACATACATAGTTTGGAGCACAGGCAGTTTAAAATTATAAAAAAGCAAAAAACTAAAAAGTATAAAGTGGAATGCAGGGAGGAACTATGTACATTGTACTTCAAAACAGAGTAGCACGTATTGTAAAGTGAACCATACAGCCACAACCCCTTTTTTTCCCATTTTGCACATGGCGTCAGAGTGTCACTTCAACAGTGACAATCATCTAGAGATAAGGTTTACACTGCTGAGTAACTAGCCCTGCCATGGTAATTCTACCACACCACACACTCACACTTCTGTCCAATTCAGAGTGTCCAATCCACCTACTGCATGTTTTTGGAATGTGGGAGGAAACCAGAGTACCCTGAGGAAACCTACACAAGCACAGTGAAGACATGCAGACTCCACACTGAAGCCATCTTAGTGGAGGATTGAACCAGGGAACCTCTTCCTGTGAGGCAACAACACTGTCTGCTGTGCCACTGCATGTTGCACAGTGAGCCATTCTAATTAAATATTAAAGCAAGATTGTGTAATTTGATTAAATGGAGGTAAATTCAGCCAGGGCTACATTTGCATTTAGCTGCACCATTAAAGAAGGTTAGGAGTGGGGCCTTGAAAGTAGCATATTTACAAGTTTAATACATAACACAACAATTTGACCACAGGTATAATTCTAATTTCCTGTATGCTAAGTAAGCATACATCAAAGCAATATGATATTTGCAGCTACTTACTGCAAAATAAATTTCTCAAAAAGGAAATGGCTTGTGAAGTTGTATATTTCTAAAGTAGAATCAAAACTCTAGTTGTAAAAATCCTCAGATTCTGTCCAGTACTACTTAACTAAAATCTATAGCGATAGATTTCTCTGTCTCTCTCTCTCTCTCTCTTCAGTTTTCATATATAAACAGAAACCTGAAGACAAAATGCTCAAGACCACAATAACGAAACTTAAAATACCGAATCGTTTCTGTTTTCCCAGGTCAAGGAAACACTTGCCCAGCATGGGGAATAATGCATTTTCCCCACTGTAGTGTGATCCCAGAGTTAGTACGTTGAGGTTGGAGGGGGTGGGGGCATAACCCCCCACCTAGGTGGGATTAGATAGTGCGGTGTGTCGTACTGTTTTGGGCAAGTGTTTCCTTGATGAAAAGAATCTCCTCGCAAGTACGGCAAGTGCAAAGGCCCCATAGACTCAAACTCAATCCAAAAAAAGAAGGGCCAGCACGAAGTGTGAAAAAAATGACAATTTATTGATCTTTGAAATTTTAATATGTTCAAATTTCTAACTGAGTCAGAACCAAAATGCAGTTTTAAATTCAACAAATGACAAAAACTAATGACATCCTGTGCTAAGGAATCCTCAGAGACAAAAAAGCCCGGTACAAAATTGAGACCTTTATTGAGAAGTTGTATTTTAACTTCTGAGAGGGCTATAGAGGAAATATTGTGAACATTCATACATTCCTTTAACGTCGTATCATAAATTTCAGAAGACTCTTCAGATTGTTTATTTGCTCTATGTTTCCTCCCCCTCTCCTTGTTCTAATCCCAAAGGGTGGTCCAGGTTGCATCTTTTGGGGTTGGGTGAATCTAAAGTGTGGTTACCATCCACATCAGTGGTTGAGGATGTATCCTCCCCCGATGTGCCACTGAGAGATCCCCTAGGTTTCTTCAAAATGGATTTAGGCCTCTGACTCAGTTAGAAATATGAACATATTTAAATTTCAAAGATCTACTTTTATGCCACCTCTGTCTCAACAGGTTTCCATGTTTCAATCAAGTGTTCTCAATGATCTGCATTATAATTGGCATGAACACTCCACTTTTCCTCATAATCGCCCAAAGAAGTAACAACTGGCAATTAAAAATTTGAAAAACAATAGGAATGTGGTGATTTTGCTGGCTGATAAGGAAGGAGCAGTGGTAGTGATGGATCGAGATATGTATCTTGGTGAGGCCCAGAAACAGTTGAAAGATGGGAGATATTACATGCACATGCCCCTGGATCCCACCTCAAGATTCAAGATAGAGATTGATGCATATTTAGCAGAAGCAAAGGAGGATGCATTATTACTGCTTCAGACCTTTATCATCTCATGGTGTAGGACCCTTAATCTCCATATCTCTATTTGTTCCTCAGAATACACAAGGATCTGAAGAATCCACCCAGGAGACCTATAGTATCAGGCAGGGGTTCTCTTACAGAACCTTTATCAGGGTTTTTGACTCAATACTTGAAACCACTTTTGGGGTGTGTCCGTGCCCGTATCCAGGATACCACACAGTTTTGGGAATTGTTTTGGATATGCAGTTTGAACCAGGGTGGTTCCTTTGTACCTGGGATGTCACTGCTTTATACACCAACATCCCACATTGGCTGGGTTTGTTGGCATTACAATTTTGGTTACAAAAGTGTGAACTTTATCAGCCGGGTTTTAATAAATTTTTAGTCTGTTTAGCGGAACATGTTCTAACCAAGAATGTACTATATTTTCAGGGAAAATGTTTTTGGCAGGTGCAGGGTACACCATTGGGGCCTTCTTTCGCGACCATTTATGCTGATTTATTTATGGCATATCTGCAAGAGGAACTCATTTATGACCCCAATCATAACATATATACCATGAGGAGATAGACATCTGGAGATGGTATCTGGATGATTGTTGGATGGTGTGGAAGGCTGATGTGATATATTTACATGAATCTGTGGAATATCTAAATGAAAACAAATGAGGCATTGAGTTCAAGGTTAATTACCATCTACAACAGATCACTTGCCTTGATGTTTTGATAACCAGGAATGTGGACAACACCTTGGACACTCAGATCTATCACAAATTTCCCCAATACAATTAATTTCTTCATGCTACGAGCTTCCACCCCCAACATATCATCCGGAATATACCAAAGTCAGAATTTCTCTGGATCAGAAGGGTTTGCTCTGATACACGGACTTATGAACATTATAGAGGTGATCTTGTTCATAGATTTCAGAGCAGGGGTTACAAACAGGGAAACATTATCTGGCATGTCGGTGGGTATCTATCCAGGACAGGCAAGAAGTATTGAGTTATAAGGAACGCCAACTTGGGGATGCATCTAAATTGAGGTTTGTCACTACTTTGGCAGGAACACCAGGTCACTTATGGATACTGTCAACAGACACTGGAACATCCTATTGGCAGATGACAGATTGTATAAGATTCTTGGGGAGAAGTATTCATTTTCTTTTCATAGGGGCCAAACACTGGGTTCACATTTTAGTTATTACAAACATTATCAGGATACCACTTGTCACATCCAACAATGGACCTTAACAGAGGACATATTATGTGGATGTACCCCATGTGGACATTGCTGTCATTGTCCTAGGGTAGCCAAAACCAGTTTACTAGCAGAAATACTTCTGTGGTTTTTGACCTTAAATTCCTGGCTAATTGTAGTTCCGATTGGGTAATATATCTGGCAACATGCTCATGTTCTGCATTCTACGTTGCGCAAATCTCTAGGCCACTTAGGATGAGGAATAGTGAACACATAAGCAACATTAAAAATCAAAGACAGTCTAATGCCCTCTTTAAACATACCACAAAACATAATTCTGCTTTTTTTAGATTTACTGTTATTGACAGACTAAATGGAAACAGAAGGAATAAGTCGGGTTGGCATTCTTTCCTGGATTGCAAAGAAAAAAAGTGCATAATTAAATTGAGAGGTCTTTTTCCTCCTGGACTAAATTTATAATCAACCAATGGGGATGTATGTATGATAATTTTGTTGAGTATATAGCTGTTACTATCTGCAGTTAAGTGTATTGGCTCTGTGCTCACACTGAGGAAGGCTGATAAAGCCAAAACCGGTTTGTTTTTTTGGGGTTTGGGGCTTTTTATTAACCCCTACCCTTTATGTGTTGATTTTTTACTTCTTTGCCTTTGAGCTTATGCGTCAATAAATTGTCATTTTTTCCACATTTCGTGCTGGCCCTTCATTTTCTGGATCAAGTGTTTCCTTGCCCTGGGAAAACAGATGTGATTCTGTATTCTAAGTTTCGTTATTGTGGTCTCGAGCTTTTTGTCTTTGGTTTTCTGGCTTTTTTTGGTAATGTAAAGTAGACTCATATATCTGTCTATATGTGTGTGTGTGTGTGTGTGTGTGTGTGTGTGTGTGTGTGTGAGTGTGTGTGTGTGTGTGTGTGTGTGTGTGTGTGTGTGTGTGTGTGTGTGTGTGTGTGTGTGTATATATATATATATATATATATATATGTATATATATATATATATATATATATATATATATATAATATTATATATATATATATATATATATATATATATATATATATATATATATATATATGGATCTACTTTGGAAGCTCGAACTTTCAAAACTTCGAACTTTATATGGTCAAGACCATAACATTGAAGTTTTGAAAGAAAAAATAAAAATAAAAACAATTTTTTTATGTTTATGCAGATGGGCAAGCCCCCTTGCATCTTCCATGTGGGGGGCTGTGCCCCTCAACCCCCTGCTAAGTAAATATACCAACTCTGAGGTCACATTACAGTGAGGAAAATGATACATTTCCCATTCTGCTCAGTACAGTAATCTTCCTTTAAACTGTTCAAAGTTTCAACAGTTTTGAAACTTTAAGCTTCTAAATTATATATATATATATATATATATATATATATATATATTTAATTGTCTTGAAATATCTAAAACTCACAATATTGCATTTCAGAATATCTGAAAAAACCCACCAAAATCACAAAACACTGACAATTAATAATATTGTATCATAAAATATCTACTTATTGTCTCATTTTGTCCAACTAAAAATACCCAATATCCTTCACCCCAACTACAAAACCAAAATCAGCTGTCGTCTTGGTACTGGTACTGTTAAGAAAAGGGTAACGTAATGTCTGAAAGCCACCCTGCCCACCTTACTCACATGTGTTTACCCTAACCCAACTCCTTACCCTAACCCTACACATTGCATTACTAAATAACCTTTCCCTAACAGTACAGCTATACAAGATGAGAGGACACAGTTGACATGCATATCATCAGACATGCACAAAAGTAAATCTATCCCCTTATACATCCCTTACCTTAACCATATACATATAAGGAAATTCCTCCTCAGCCCTATTTTTGTGCTTTCTGGAAGTAGTATATTTAGAAAAATAGGGGCATGGGTTGCTTTGGGCAATAACACTGATTTTGTGTTTGTTATAGTTTGGTTTTAAATATCTTATGTGTTGCAGGACCATGATTTTCCAGTCTTTTTAAAGGTCCAATATTGCAGTTATTATATTATTATATTATTATAGGTGGTGCTACGGTAGCGTTGTCGCTTCACATTAAGACGTTGTCCTGTTCAATTCTCAGCTAAATCATCTTCTGTGTGGAGACATGCGTGAATGGGCGTACCTTCATTGAAGGTTGTGCGTCAGGGCTGGCAACTCAGCATGTAAAAATCTGCTGCCAATCATTAGCGGACCTGGAGTTCCACTGTGGTGACCCCTAACCGGGAAAAGCCGAAAGACACAACAATATTATTATACTATTATTATATTATTATTATTATACTATTATTATAAATATAAATATATATATTATTATAAAGGTCCAATATTGCAGTTATTATATTATTGTAGTTATAGTTAAGTGACCAGTTTTAATTTGTTTTTACTCTTGTGAGATGTGGGGATGGCAGTGTATTCTCCAACAGGGGAGGATAGGGGAGTGAGTCTTTATCCCTTAAACAGAATTGTTTTTCTGTTTTTTTTTTAATTTTATGTATTCTAAATGTCTTTCATGGATCAATATTAGTATCATTATTATGTTAAACACACACACACACACACACACACACACACACACACACACACACACACACACACACTGGAGTTTAGTCACAGTGGAGATTATTGACCTGTTTGGCTGAGTCCCATTTCATCACTGAGTATGCAGCATGTTTGTGCAAGTTAGGTGAGCAGCAGGGTTAAAGAAGTTTCTCCTTTTTCTCATCTATGTGTTCTCAGAGGTGATATATAATTCGAGCTAAACCTCCTACTCCTCTACCTCTCCCCTGCTAATTATATATACCAAATACAAGAGCACACTACAGTGTAAAAAGGGTGTATTCTGCTGCAATCTCGTACTGACAAAGCTCGTACATTTTGCTAAAATGATTTTCTGTCAACAGCTCTGTCACATGATGAGTGGTGTCACTGACAAAACATTTCACACTGACAAAACATTTCACTCCAATTTATATATATATATAATATGTGTGTGTGTGTGTGTGTGTGTGTGTGTGTGTGTGTGTGTGTGTGTGTGTGTGTGTGTGTGTGTGCGGGCATGCGTGGTGTGTGCGTGTGTGCGTGTGTTCATGTGTATCCGTGTGTGCATGTCTGTGTGTGTGCTTATCTATATATATATATATATATAGAGAGAGAGAGAGAGAGAGAGAGAGAGAGAGTGAGAGAGACAGAGAGGCTCCACTATGAGATTTAAATAAAACTGCCTGCAAACTGCCTGCAAAAACAAGTTTAAAGGAGAAAAGTGATGTTAAATATTTACTTCTCCTAATTTTCCTTCATCTCTTCTTTGTTTTATGTTACTCAGGGCTTTACATTGTGACACTTGGCATTTCAATAGGGAGGGAGCCCTTAAAATGGCATAGCAATGTGCAGAATTGTTGTGATCTCCATATGCCAAGCATACCTCTCTACTGTCCCAGATTTTACTAAATGTCCATGATATAGTTTCATATTTTTTTGCTTTTCCCCATGTGAAAGGTGAAATGTTTGATTTTTTGGTAAGTCAAATGAGGATTGTAATCAGTCTGTAATGCCAGACATTAGAGTTCTCTACATATTATTATTCAGAAAATGCATGTAGATGCAAAACCTGTTGTTAACTTAACTTTTTTAAGTGAATTAGAGAAATGTTTAAAAACTGATCCTGATTTTTGTCTTTTACCTCTCATTAGTTTTGGCCTTTTCCCTTGAACAAATAAATTGAAAGTTATTGACAGGTATTAAATGGAGCACCTGTACTGTAACACCAAAACAATGTTTTCACAAAGAGGCAACCAACCACTGCATAAAACAAACAGTCAAAACAAAACTATGTAAAAGGCATTATTTTTTTTTAAATGAGGCAGCTATAAATGGTGAAGACAAAAGGCCAGTATGCAAAAGTATAGTGAAACACAGGAAGGGCAACAGAAAGATCACTACCAGATAACACAAAGAAGGAAGCAGGGAAGGCATTCCCAAGAGCAATGGCCATATTGAAAAAAAGCAAAGTAAAGTCTTTCAGGAAAAGAGAAGAAAAACTTTTTACAGCTACATCATTAGGGAGAGTGAAAGGGACACATCATGTTTTAACAAGGGCTGACACAGCATGACACTAAGAATGCGGAGATAAATGACATTAAATTTTGTTTATCATTCACAAAAAATGAACTAGGAGACACATAACCCAAATTGTTTATTACTAAAAAAGTGTTTGATATGGTCCATTACCCCAAAAGTGAAAATGTGAGGGTGGGTAAAGCAATGGAGTTAAATTCAGAAATAAATGAATGTAGAATTAGTAGCATACTTCAAACTGATGTATTTAAAACTGACAAGAGTGCTGGACAATGTAAGAGAATAGAAGTAAGACAGGTGTAATTTCACTTCACAAATGTATGAGCAAGAGAAGATATAAAATTATAACTGAGTAAATTTTAACCTCAGTAGTTCAAAAAGTGATGAGTTTACTTGTAAGGAGAAAAACTGATGAGTACTTGGAAGTCAGTGAGACATGGGATTCATGACAGTCTGATTTAATAGTCGGAAGGTTATGTTGGTAAATTTGTGTTAACTTTACCATAAAAGTAATTTAAAAAGGGGGCCTGTAGTTTTGGTAAATCTGAGTATGTGATACCATCTTTCACAGAAGACTAATATGTAAGTTAGGTTACTATGGATTGGCTTGATGGATGGTATCCTGGGTTAAAAGTTGTTGGGGCAATAGGACATAATGTAATACTTAACTAAATTTGCAGTTAAGAAAGTCTCAATTCGAAAACTGAAGGTTTCTGTTCTGTGGTCTGTGCTCTTCAGATTCTATAAAAGTTTCATTGTGATGAAAATAAAGGAAAAGTTATCTCTTTTACAGGGCACAAATAAAGGCTGCTGAGTACTGCAGAAGAAAGGGTACATAAAATGAGAAATGATTTCAGAAAGTTAGAGGAAAATCATATGAACAGCAGTTTAGGTTTAGTGCAATAAAATAAACAAATAGAAAGATAGATAAAGAAAGTGTGCAATAAAAGACTAAGGCAAAAACCTCCATAATGTAAGTTGAGATTCAGTGCAAATAACATGCAAATACTTAGTTCTTTCACACAGAGGGATAAAGCCCTTACTACATCCCGGATAACCTGTGTTTCATTAGTAACGCAGGAATCAGAAAGAGCCTGCCAGTAGACAGTAAGAACGAGTTGTCAGAAGCAATCTACCCATCCTGGGAGAAAGAGGCAGTCTGTTTCACTGTAATGCTGAAACCAAGAGTGGTGTAAGTTGTGTAGCTTATCACAGCATTAGCAAGAAGCCTGGAGGATTTCCATATATGAATACACATCAACATCTCCCTAGGGGGCAGCTATAGCAGGTGTTACAACAATAACACTGTATTAGTCTGGGGGAGTTAGGTGCCCCATGCCTATCACAGCTCACTCCTCTAATGAATGGATTGCTAGACTCTCATCCTGATCAAACAATGAAGGTGCTGAAGAGCTCTTACCTTTGCCAGGAAGCAGAAGGATCTGGTTCTCACCCCAAAGAGGAAATAATGGGTCTATAGGGTAGGGGCATGTAGCTTGGTGATCTGTGAGGCTTAAAAAATGGAAATGAAAACTGGTATATTAATATCAGATTATCTTAAAGTAGACAGCCAGTGCAATCAGTTTATCTAAAAATGGAAAGTTGGTATAAGAATGTAGTAATGAAATCTTAGATGATTTTCACATGTATAAGGAGATGCATTACCAGTAGAAAAAAATACAAATAATTCTTCCTGAGTATCAACTTAGGACCTCACCAATGCAAATATATTAATGGAATGGAGACTTTACAAATAAAGGCAACCAAAATGACAACATGTCCGCAATGGGTAATTTATCAAAAGACCAAAAAAATCAATGTGCATATATAAGCCTAAAGAAAAGGAGCATGATAGAAATTTTTAGTTGCATCAGGCATTAGAAGTGTCCATGGAGACAGAGGATGATATTCATAGTTATGTATGTACACAGCATGTACTTTCACAAGCTGCAGACAACTGCAAACACAGTGCATTTCACAGAGCATTGTTGAAGTTGTGAGCCTCCAAAAGTTACAGATAAACTCAGATGAAAATGAGTAGATGGCGACATTAAAATAAGGAAATATATGTAAATGCTGCATAGATATGTTAATGCAGCACCTTTACCACCTTTTGCAATTCAGTTGCACAATGCTACACAAGTTTGTGTTGCACACATAGTTGTCAAAAGGCTAGCACCTCAATATTTAGTCACTTTGCAGTCAATAAAGATGCTTGGTGTAGCTGTATCATGATTTTGCACTCTGAAATGCATGTTGGCACGCTACCACATCCCTGTTGTTTTGCGGCATTCAGTTCCCATATTGGAAGCATTAGTGGTAATAGCTAACTCACTATACTTTTGAGGAGTAGGCGGTTGTTGACTGCTTTCATGAGGACAGCTACATTAATCAGTGCTTTGGTGAACTTGTATGGTCCACAAACTAGAACTAGGAAAATGGGTGACCTTTTTATTCCATGGGATACCAAAGTCTGTATTGTTATCAATATACTTGCCATGTGAACCTTTCAGAGATACAGTAGGGACACATGCATCTTACAGACTTTGGCCTCAGGGATACTGCAGCACTTCCCTGATGTCATTCTTGTTCATGTGGAAGAGCATATCCATTTTGTACCATTATTGCAGGACTGAGCTTCTAGTACGCATGCTTTCTAAGGACAGGAGGGCTCCTCTGAAGTGCTTGATACAATAGATCACACCCATATGTCAGTTATGATCTCATCTAATCCACAAGGTAAACTAAGCCATAATAGGAAGTGCTGCATTCCATCAACTTCCAGGTAGCATGTGATGCATAGGGTCGTATCACCAATGTGTTGGCACAGCATCCTGGCAGTGCCTATGATGCTCACATTTGGCACAAAAGTTTAGTGCACCACCACTTCCTGCATGATAGGATACAACATGAACATCCAGCGGGTAAGTGCACCATAAATCACCAAATACCTGCTTAGTTACTTTCATAAACAGTTACTAAGGTTTGAAGATTAACCACCACATCTTCATCTGCCCCCCTCCAAATGTGTTTTGCAGGTGATGTCATTTACATATCCAAACTTTAGATACTCACATCAGTTTAGAATACACAGGGGACTGGGGAGAACCGCACACATCCTGTCATAGAACAAAATAGTCATTGAGCAGCTGGTTGACCTGCTTAAAGCCTTTTTCTACTACCTGAATGAGACTGAGGTGGCACTCTTCAATATGATCATACTACTGCAGGCAGAATGTTTACTGCTTGCTATATTCTACTCAGAGATTATTCTGCATCAGTCTGATGGCAGTGGTGGATTAAGAGTACCCTGGGCCCTGGGTAGTTTTCAAGCCGTGGACTCTCCACCCACATACACCTTTTTGTGGGGGGAAGGGCAGCCGTGTATAAATGCACATATTCATCTGGATTAATCATCCTGATTTAAGACAGTTTGAACTGCTGTCATTATAATCCACCAATGACTACACAGAACAATTACAGCCACTTAATTATGTATACCTCAAATGTCCAACTAAGATAAAAATGGCCACACTAAAGTATTCTAACCTGCTTTACAGAAATGCAAACTAATCCATATGGCAGAGTAATGGCTGTTTAACTTGATTATAAATGCAGTGTAACCCAATCTCATCCATGGACAGACCCCATATTCAGCAATCATAGTCTCATTATTGACCATGTATATGTCAGATTTCTGTGTTAAAAGTAATAATTATGGGCACAATAATGTATTTCAGCTTTGTTTTTCACATGCACATAGTAGCATGGGTATTTCATATTATTTCACATAAAAACACACCAGTCCTGCAAAGCTAAGACTGATTAAACTGATCAAACAATAAGAGGATAAATTACTTTCATCCACAAACATGCCCAGCAGTTATAACCACTTTGCCATTTACACCTCATCTAATCATGGTAAAAAATTCCTTTCAACCTTTTATAGGAAGGATCAGGGCAAAGCCAAAAAACAATGAAGAACAAAGGCCCAGAATCAGGAACATGTTTTAAATATTAGTGTTATATACTTAAAGTCTCTTGAATGAAAGTTTTTGCATTAGCATGTTTGATGGCTCCTCTTTACCCTGGGCCAGTAATCAAGGAGCCTCAATCATCACCACTGACACTGGTGAAAGGCAGCCACTAAAAACAGGAATGAATTCACACAGTATTTTCAGATGCAGCTCTCTGCATCAAGCACAATTTCCCCTAAGAGCACACAGGGAACATGCTGCAAATGTGGGACTGGACTTTTTGTCTCAAGACCACAAACAAGACTCACTTTGGAGCACTGTTTCCCAGTTTCAAGTAGCTGACACACACACACACACACACCTGGGTATTTGATTTTCACACACACGTTCCTGGGAAAGGCTGGTACAGATTTACTAACTGTACCCCTTCTGCCCAGACTATAAGGTAACTATGCTGCCACCAGTCAACCACTCTCAGGTTCTTACAAGGGCATCCAATTATACTGAGTAAAATCAATACTAACATAAACAGTACAGTGTAACCAAAGCAGCTAAGCTTTTTGGAGTGACCAAAGTGTCATTAAAATAAGCACAAGTACTCTCAAGACATTAAAAGTGGGTGGCCGTAGTGGTGCAGCAGTTAGTGTTGCCACCTCACAGCAAGAGGTTCTCCAGTTTGATCCTTGGCTGGGGTGCCTTCTGTGCAGAGTCTGCATGTCCTCCCTGAGGTCACGTGGGTTTCCTCCGGGTGCTCCAGTTTCCTCACACATTCCAAAGACATGGTGTAGGTGGATTGGACTCTCTAAATTGACCCTAGGTGTGACTGTGTGCATGTGTGCACCTTCTGTGGAAGGTTGGGTGCCAGGCTGGCAACTTGAGACCATAAAACTCCACTGCCAATCATGAGCGGACAGGTGATCCGCTATGGTGACCCCTAACTGGGAAAAGTTGGAAGAAGAAGAAGACTCTCAATACATTAAAAGTATTCTTTAAAAGACCAGCCACAATGAAATGTGTAAGAATATTTAATAATAAATAATAAAATAGAAAACATGGAAATACTAAATATTTAAGTGCAGTAAACATCAGCATTTCAATCACAGGAGAAATAAAAATAACACAGTTGGACAGATTCAAACAGATGCAGAAAAACCCTACTTAACTAATTTCCCTTTATTTCCTGACTGTCTAAAGAATAACTTTTCCCTAGCTAACAATTAATACAGCAAGGCAAGATTAGATACTTAGATGCTTACTTCTACAAGGCAAGGAGATGAGCTGCAAACTAAACTGAACTGAACTGAACAACTAACTGAACTGTGATAACTGTTATAGATCTTTATATCAGGTTCCAAATAAAACAAAGCAAAATAAGCTGCTGTGTGAGTTCCATCCTCTTAGTGCGGGTTATAGAATGACATCACATTTGATCACCTGACTCTGGTACAATACACATTCAGAACTTTGTTAAGATCTTTTGCAGCATTTTAAAATTATAGAACAATTTCAAAAACGTCTACTCTTCCATTCCAGAATTCTTTGCTTAAACATAAACATTTACTCAGTTATAATAACATTGTTGATACATTTTCAATGCAAGCATCTGTACAAGTCAGTGTAATAGTCAAATGACACAAAATTATCTACAAAAATCCAGCTAACTATGCTAGCATATGTTACACATGTGCTTCCCTACTCTCCCTGGCAGAGAAGTCAATACCTCACATTGTCACAGCATGCATGATCTGAATAACATGAAGCCTGAAACTTAAATGTCTGTCATTGTTTAGTGACTACAATCCTCAGTGATTTGATAGAAAAAACATAATTTATGAGGAATAGATCCGAATGAGGCAAAGTCAGTAACATTCTATAAAATCAGTTTCAACTTTATTTCACACAAGCAGTACCCAAAGTTTATTTCATACAAATGTGTGCTAGTCCTGTAAATTCAAAATGTAAACTGATCATATAACAAAAGTATAAGTTCCTTTCAACTGCAGCCAGCCTTTTCCCTCATTTAGCAACTGCAGTCCTTAAAGATTTGGCAGTGAAAAAATGATAATGTAGAGAGCAAAAATATGCTACAAAGTCAGAGAAACTCAACAAAATCATGAACACTTTCAACTTTGTGTCACACAAACAGCATCCAAAGTGTAAATGTTCCAGCTTATCTCATATAAATGCACATTATTCCTGTAAAGCCAGACTGTAAACTGGGTAAACAACAACAACATGGTAAGTTACAGACCAAAAATATTAAACAAAGAAGAGGACATTCTGTGAAATCTTTAAAAGTTTTAAATTTGTTTAACACAAATATTGTTCAGGTAGTAAATATTCCAATTTATTTCACATAAATGCACATTAGACCTTAATTCCAGACCTTAAACATAGCAAATTAAGAATTCAGTTTGCTTTTATTCGCAACAGCATTACCTCCATCTGGTTTCCAGATAACTTAATGAAAAAAAGAATAAATATCCCAATTTATTTCACACAAATACTTACTGGCCCTTAATGCCAAACTTTAAACTGAGCAAATGAAGAGGGGAAGTTATTTTTATTCACATCACATTTAGCCCCTTCCTATCTCAGTTGCCTGCCACCAAATTAAAAATGAGGATAAATATTCCTGTTTATTTCACACAAGTGAGCAATAAGTCTAATGTCAGACTTTGAAGTGAGCAAATAAAGAGGACAAGTCACTTTCACCCACAGCACAAATATCACCCCCATAAAAAGACAATATTCAAATTCATTTTACAAAAAATGCACTAGACTGGCCTTTTAACGTTAGGTCTTAAACTAAGCAAATGAAAATGGCAAGCTGCCCTCCCTCACCAAAGAGGAGAGAATACATATTCCAATTAATTTCACACAGATGCACACTAACACCTAATGCCAGGCAATAAACTGAGCAAATAAAGAGGACAAGTTGCTTTCATCCATGGAAAAACTAACAACCTCCCCAAAACAGAGAAAAATATTCCAATTTTTTCACACAAATGTGCACTAACATCTAACATTTAATATGCAATGCCAGGCTTTAAGCTGAACAAATAAAGAGTGCAGATTGTTTTCATACACAGTGCCATTACCCCCTAGGAGGCTGCCTCTGCAAGAGAGAATAAATAGGCCAATTTATTTCCCAGAAATGGAAACTATCCCTTAATCCCAGGCTTTAATTTGTGTAAATGAAGGGGACAAATTACTTTCATCCACAGCACAACTACCTTCTCCTCCAATCTGCTTGGCTTCCAGCATATTCAAAAAGTACCCCCAATTTATTTCACACAAATGCACACTAACCCAACCTTAGGTGCCAGACTTTACACTGAGCAAATGAAGAAGGCATATTACTTTCATCCACAGCACATATGTCCCCACCAAAAAGTGGAAATAATATGCAGTTTGGTTTATACAAATCTGAACTAGCCTTTAATGCCAGATTTTAAACTGAGCAAACGGAACTTGCAAGTTATGTTCATCCACAGCACAGTTAACCCCAGTCAAAAAAAAAATCTGGTTGTCGGCCATCATTTTAAAAAAAATCTTACCTTCCCTCCACTAACATCCACAGCTGTAGCTAATCACATACACTTTTTAATTCATGTGCAGGCCTTCTGTTCACTGCCATCCCAATGAATCATGGTTCAGCAACAAAAGAAAGCTACAACACTGTAGATTGGGTCTCGGTGGCTGTGGATACTTATTTATTTCTTAAGTAAGGAATGCCAAAAAAACAAGGAGAATGATTTGAAGAAAAAGATGAAAGTGATTTGAAGAGTTGATGTGAAATTATTTTGCAGAGACAGGGTTGCTGTATGGAATTGAATGGCTTTACAGAGCAAGCTGTGAAACCTTAGATGGTAGTAGTGGTATTTAAACCCAGCATTTGCATGGGATTGTGCTTGTTGCCCATTTCACACCACTGCTGTGCTGTTTTAACCCTTTGCAAGGTATCTCAGTTGCATTTTTCCATTACCAGCACTCCTGTGTGAGGCCCTCACCTGCAGCTACTGTATTAATTTTATCCAGCCCTACTCACACATATTGGTACTCTCCTCAGATAATACCCACTCTACTATCCCTGACCTCTCTTCCACAGATTCTGATAACCATGGATGGACAATTTCCTATGGTTTCTCCTGCTAGTCTGGTTGATGTGGACATCCTGAGACAGTGTAGCAACTGCTTATGTACACAGACAACCCTCTACTACTACTGCCTTGTAAAACAATATGTGAGAGATGCAATCACATTAAGAACCTAGAATCCTTGCTGTCTCAGTCACAGGCCAGTATATCTGGCACTGAGAAACTTGTCTCCACAAACACTACGAACACCACACCTCTAACACCACCCACATCTGTACAACACACTCCTACATATGCGGGGGTTCACAACAAAAACACAGCTAAACAAAAGAGACCTAGGAAGAAAAAACACACATGCACATCACAACCCACAACACCAAGCATCACACATAGTCAACACATCTGTGTCTCACAGCATCTAAGGCCCAACCACAAACCCAACATACTAGTCAACTGGGACTCTATCATGAGACATACAGATGTGCTTCTCATCAGGCTAGACAAGGAGAAAGTCACAGTAAGTTGCTTGTCAGGTGCTAGAATCCACCATAATATGCATGCAGTCAAGTCTCTTAACAACAGGTACTGTTATGACTCCGTCATAGTCCATGTTGGTGTGAATGACTTGAGATGTACCTCTCTGGACTATATGAAGAGAGATATGATTGAGATCACTGAATATGTGTCCCAGGCAGGTATGTCCCTAGCCTTAAGCAGCATCATATTCAAAAAACATAAGCCAGCACTAGATTCCAGTAAAGAGAATTTTAATACAAAAATCCATGGGCAAGCTTACCCATGCATGAAAATACAAAAAAACAGACACCCAAAGGGTGATACAGCATACCAGTTTCAGCATAAAGCCTTCATCTGTGCCCTTCAGTTGGAACTAGCACTAATGTCCAAGCCTACACCAAAAACTATATAAGCCCCTACATAGCTGTATGGACTCAGCAATACCTGAGAGGACCAAATCATCTTCCTCAAGAAAGAGTAAACCTGTCTGATAGACAGCAGCAATAAACAAACTCTTTAACAGAAGGAAAAAATTGCTGTCCAGGGCCAAGAAGGAGCAGATGCCAAGTCGGAAGCAATCCCTTCTTTGTTTGAACAAGCAAATAAGGTCACTGGTGAAATCCTCTAAGGCTAACTTCAAGTCCAAATTGACCACATCCACCAAGGACAATCACAAGGCCTTCTTCACATATATCCTAAATTTCAAAGACAACACCCAATTCTGCTCTGAGCTGGTGGTCAATAACACCAAATACACAGATGCCATAGATATAGCCAACCTGCTAGCAGACAGGTTCAGTGAAAACTTCACCCCCCGTTCCCCACATCAGTAAACCAGGACATCTCCACCACCTGCCCCACTCCCCTTATTAACAGTGAACAGGTCCTTAATGCCCTCTCAAAGGCAAAAAAATACAGTCTGCATGGGACCTGATAACATCCCTGGCTGTATCCTACATGAACTCAGGCATGAGCTCTCAGCTCAATTAGACACCCTATTCAGCCAAAGCCTGAGGACTGGCTTCATCCCAGCTGAATGGAGGACAGCCACTGTCATTCCTCTACACAAAGGTGGAGCGTCTACTAATCCAGGCAATTACAGGCCCATCAGCCTAACTAGCCTGATCTGTAATGCCAAGGAACGCATTATCATGGAACTTATAAACAAGGACATTGGCAACCTGCAAACACTTGACCCCACACAGTTTGGTTTTGTCAAAGGGAGACCATGCCTGTTAAACTTGGTTGACTTCTTTGAAACAGTCACCAAAGCCATGGATGAGGGAAAGACGGTGCACACCGCCTAACTTGACCTAGCCAAACTCTTTGACACTTTTCCCCACTCAGGCATAATAGATAAACTCTCCCAGCTAGGCATCAACCAGTATGTTACCAGATGGGTAGCTAACTGGCTCACTGATAGAACCCACTCAGTCAAAGTAGGGGAAGCCACCTCTAGTAGTAGACCCGTAACAAGTGGTGTACCTGAAGGATCAGCCTTGGGGCCTGTACTGTTTGGGATATACTTTTCTGAGGTGCAAGCCAAAACCAGTGTCTGTGGCTAACCAAGTTTGCAGATGACTGCAAGCTGGGTGCTGTCTTAAATTCCCCTAGTGATGTGAACATCTTCCAAGAGGGCCTTTCCCAAACTAATGACTGGTGTCAGAAGCATGGTCTCAAACTGAATGCCAAGAAATGCATCATTATCCCCTTTGGGGAAAATGTCATCCCCACTAATTATCACATTAATAACAACATACTAAGCATGCAATTAATCGTGAGGGACTTGGGCACCCAGGTTGATAGCAATCTGACTTTTGATCACCACATTGCCTCTATTGTACAGAAGGCTTTCTACATGGCCCACCTCATAAATATTGATATTTCATCCGGGAACAAGGGGGTCATAACCTCCCTGTACTCCTTCTTTATCAGACCTATTTGTTTTGTCAACCAAAGTGTGTCTGCAGAACAGATGATATTTGAGAGTTTCAACCAACTTAACTGCTCCTGCACACACACACACACACACACACACACACACACACACACACACACACACACACACACACACACACACACACACACACACACACACACACACACACACACACACACACACACGTATATCTATATCTATATCTATCTATCTATATCTGTCTATCTATAGGTGTGTGTGTGTGTGTGTGTGTGTGTGTGTGTGTGTGTGTGTGTGTGTGTGTGTGTGTGTGTGTGTGTATATATATATATATATATATAGAGAGAGAGAGAGAGAGAGAGAGAAAGACAGACAATCCTTTATTACATATTGCACATATTTAATGTTAAGCAGTAACATAGTTAGGTACAGTGATTTGTATGACATTTTCTACAACTACTAGAGAATATTCACTTTTGAGTATAGTCCTCAATAATGCTAGACCACATTTACAGTGCATCTTTCCTAGTTAATGTCATCTAACAACTACATCCCTACCCTCAGGGAAATTTCCTGAATTGATTGCTGAAGCAGATTGCGGATCTACATCTTCCTGAGTTATGACAACTGTCATCACTAACCATACAATTATCTTACTGCTACCGAATCTGCCAAAGCTGGCAGAATATATTGTCATAATTCAGATTAACAAACTCCTTTCCAAGTATGGCCTACATTGTGATGAGAAACTTTACACTAGGCATACTACTGTTCTTATGGCTGTTGCTAGCAATCAGAAGCAGATGTATAGTTCTTGTCAGACTGAAAGAGAGACAGGATGTAGTCCACTGATGTAATCAAAGTCCTTGATGCAATAACTCTCCTTTTTTGTGATGAACATTTATACAAGGAGGGTCTTCTCTAACAGTACAGCTTCTTTTCTGGATATCTTTCTGAGAGATGCTTTTGAGAGAAGATTTGTCTGTCTCTGGCATGTGTTCATGTACTGCTGGAAATCCTCATTGTCTTTTTTTCTCCCTTCTTTAATCCTCTTACTCAGGACCACGTCAGAATTAGGTTCATAGGTTCATAGGTAGGTACTAGGCTATTGGCCCTAGGGCCTATATAAGCCTAGCCAAATGGTACCTTGGCTTTTGCCACCCAAGAAAATTATTTTCCTGTGCCTCTGTCAATCACAGCCACAAAAGTGATCCCAGGGGTGAATTTCCTATTTCCTATCCAATTATCAAGATTTTTCTTGAAGAGTGTTAATGAGGAGCTTTGTTTGATATAGATAGGTAGTTTGTTCCAGAGTATGGGAAGTCTCTGGGATAGGACTCTATCCCTCCAGTATGTTCTGTTTATTGTACTGACAAGGTTTAAGTCCCTAGAGCGTGTAGCTCAGAGCAATTGGGATTTCTTTAAGTGGAGCATGTCCAACAGCTCTGGATTTGACATAGCTTTGTATGTTAGGCAGAGATCACCTCTGAGTAGGCGATGTGCGACAGAGTAAAGCTGAAGTTTTTTGAGACAGTCTGCGTAGGACATCTGTTTGAGGCCAGTAATCCTCTTTGTGAGGTATTTCTGTGGCCTTTCCAGTTGTTGTAGATGGCTTGTGAAGTACATACCAAAAGGGGCGTCGTACTCTATAATGGATCTAATGATTGATGAGTAGAGGGGAACAATGCCCTCTTTTTTCCTGGATGAGAAACCTTTTGTGATGAGGTGTGCAACGTAGAAGGATTTCCTGACTACTGTGGCAATGTGATCATCAAAATAGAGACTACTATCCACCTGTATCCCAAGGTCTCTTATCATACTTTCGGTGTTAAGTAGACTACCGCCTATGTGGTAGTTCATGGATACTGAGTTTTTACCAAAAGGGATGACAATACACTTTTTGGCATTGAGCTTGAGGCCATGGCTTTGACACCAGGCATCTGTCTCAGTGAGGCCCTTTTGTAAGATGTCCACATCGTTAGGAGTTTTGATTATGGCTCCTAGTTTGCTGTCATCTGCGAACTTTGTTAGCCAAAGACCTTCTGTGTTAGCCTGTACTTCAGAGAAGTAGATACCAAACAGGAGAGGACCTAGGACTGAACCCTGGGGTACTCCACTTGTCACTGGTCTGAAGTTGGATTTAGAGTCTGCTACTTTCACAGTGTGGGTTCTGTCAGTGAGCCAGTTGGCATCCCATCTTGTGACATCGGGATTTATACCTTGTTTAGTGAGTTTATCTATAATTCCAGAGTGGCGGATGGTGTCAAAAGTCTTGGCGAGATCTAAATAGGCTGTGTGAACCAACTTACCCTCATCTACAGCTTTGGTGACCACTTCAAAGAAGGCTATCAGGTTTAGGAGACATGATCTGCCTTTTACAAACCCGAACTAGGTAGGGTCCAGAGTTTGGAGATTACCAATGTCATTGTTTATAAGATCCATGATGATACGTTCCATAGCCTTGCAGACCAGGCTCATAGGCTAATGGGGCAGTAGTTCCCAGGGTCCATGGTGGCTCCCCCTTTGTGGAGTGGGATAACCATTGCTGTGTGCCATTCAGTGGGCACAAAGCCTGAAGTGATGCTATGACTGAACATGGTACTTAGGTGGGGGTGCCAGTTCATTCTGTAGTTCATGTAGAACGCAGCCTGGGATGTTGTCAGGTCCCATGGATGCTGTGTTCTTGGCTTTGGAGAGTGTGTTTTTTACCTGTGCAGCCGTGATTACAGGAACTTTGCATTCTTCTGGTATAGAGATGGGCCCTTTAGGGGATGAGAGAGGGGTAAAGTTAGCACTGAACGTATCTGCCAGGATGTTGGCAATATTAGCTGGTTCTGTATATTTAGTGCCATTGTGCTATAACTCAGAGCAGATCTGAGTGTTGCTATTGAGATTCTTGACACAGCTATAGAATGCTTTGTGGTTGTCTTTAGAATCAGTGGTGATTTTGTTTTCGTAACTAGCTTTAGAGGATTTTATGAGGGATCTCAGCTTCTTACTGAGGCTGACCATGGAGTTCCTCCAATCATGGGATTTTACTCTTTTTTGCAACAGTTTTTTTCTTCTGTTGTAGAGTTTGTTTATGGCGGGGGACCACCAGATTGGCTTCCTTTTTTTGGAGGATAGCATCTTGGTTCTGTTAGGGATTGCATGATCCATGCACGCATGTAAGTGCTTATAAAGTGCAATTGTATAGGATTTAGCAGTTGTACCTCTATTGTCCATCAGCATGGGTGTCGTGAAGTTTGCCACTTCTGTCTTAAGAAGAGTGAAGTTGGCTTTGGAGAAATATTTTATGGTGTTTTCTCTAATGGGGGTGGGGTGGGATGTGGATGTCTAGGGTTATTTGCTTGTGGTTGGATCTGACCAACGAGGAATTGACCTCTGGTGTGGAACACCGGTTGCCCATGTTTGTAATGACCAGGTCTAGGATATTGCTGTCCCTAGTGGGTGTGTGTTTAAGATGATCCAAGGCATTGGAATTTATTAATTCCAGAAAATATTGAGCACAAGATTTGGTACATGAGTAGTTTAGTTTTCCCAGTTAATGGTGGGGTAGGTGAAATTGCCCATTATTAGGCTGTTAGGTTGTACTTAATATTTTCCAGTGTATCAAGAAATGAGGAGTGGAAATCCTGGGGCATGGTGGGGGATCTGTAGCAAGCTACAATTTGGATTGTGGTCTTGCCCAAAGTTAGTTGCACTTGGATAATCTTGGATGCATTATGCTGAGAAACTAGCCTGGAGGTGTGGATATCCTTAATGAATATGGACTCGCCTCCACCTTTAGTGCTTCAGTCCAGGTTAGGTGGCCAAAAGGTGTGATATGAATTATAGCCTGATAATGCAGGGGTGCTCTCTGGAGCCTTGAACCAGGTCTCTATCTCTGCACAGATGCCGATATTCTCCATTTTAAGGAGTGCCTCGAGTGAGTGCATTTTGAGGTTTAGACTTCTAGCATTAAATAGCATTACCCTCAGATTTTGCTTGCTTGTACCTGTTACGGTGGTGAATTTGTCATTTGAATCTTGCCTAAAAAAGGCACTATAAGTACATGGTGAACTTTTAAAAACATAACACCGCTTTACCCTGATGGTATACTTTTATCATGATTTTACTCTATGAGAACACTTTCCAGGCTTCTGAACATCACGATAAAGCTGAAGCAATGTTGTTGCTTAGTACTCTTGCATGGCTAATATCAGTGACCTTAACATGGCATTTTTCTTTACTTTCCAACATATTGAATCAAAACATTAACTTATTTAAGTACCTGGGCTCCCTCTTTCTTGCTAAGGCATCCTATAGTATGAATAATCATTTTTTTGTCTGAGATACACATGTCCACCTGGGAGAGGTGCCTTCATTCTACAAGCTGAATGCTTCCTCCCCAAAATAAACTGGGCCATGTACAATACTCTTCATAATAATCAAACAGTACTAAACTGAATTTGATAGTATATTCTTGATCCTACATTTAGTGGGTGGCCACGGTGGTGCAGTGGTTAGCATTGCCGCCTCACAGCAAGAGGTTCTCCGGTTCGATCCTCAGCTCGGGTGCCTTCTGTGTGGAGTCTGCATGTCCTCCCTGTGGTCGCGTGGGTTTCCTCCGGGTGCTCCGGTTTCCTCCCACATCCCAAAGACATGCTGCAGGTGGATTGGACACTCTAAATTGGTCCTAGGTGTGCGTGTGAGTGTGCTTTCTGTGGAAGGTTGGGTGCCGGGCTGGCAACTCGACACCGTAAAACTCCACTGCCATTCAATGTGCAGACAAGGTGATCCACTGTGGCAACCCCTAACCGGGAAAAAGCCAAAAGAAGAAGATTCTTGATCCTACATTTAACACCACATTTCACATAGCATACTATACTGGCTTCATACATTTCAGCTTGCTGCTTACTTTTTCTATACCCTTGTAATTTAAATGCAATTTTTAAGCTGTGTCCCACTCTGGCTTAATATTTTAATGTCATCCACAGAGTCAACATAATTCACACCTGTTGTTTTTCCAGTAACACTCTCTTAGTCTAGTTACACAGATTTGTTATTGGCTGTGAATCTTTTTTCACCCATAGTCTCTGTGTTTTGAGACGCCTTTTGTTTTATTACAAAAATGTATAATAAATGAACCTTAACAAAACATAAGGGTTCCTTAAGCAAATGAATCATGCTATATGAGAATACCATATAACTAATGACTAAAAAAGGAGGTAACAACATAGACAGTTATTATGTACAATATTTACAAATGGGTGAATTATGAGAAGGAGGTTGTTAGAAGTAAAAAAAAATGTACCTGGGTAAAAGTTACATTGCAAAACTTGCCGAAAGTACACAGAGCAAGAAATGTTTCCTGGCAGCCCATATCAACTTCTGCCATGCTCCACAGACAAGCATATGTAATATCAACTGTGTGAACTAGTGGTACCATACTGATAGCAGGATACTGGTAATATATGTATTGCACAGTTTACATTATAAATACCTCTGCAGGCTTTGACAGTGCTGCCATATGGGCAATATAGAACTGCCAACATTCCCAATACAACTTCACAACACATGCTGATAAGCAGGCACTGGGAACTGCTACCATGCTGGTAGTTTTATATTGCCATGCTTTCTCAATGCCCAGTGTTCTGTGCAATCCTGTCACACAGCACAGCATTGCCATATTTGTGAGATTGCCGTTTTACAACAAAGGTACATAGAAGGTCAAAAACAATTGCTCCCATACTGACAGATAGTTACTAGCCCCAGGAAAACTTAAGTCTCTAAACCAGACCTGACTAATATGGAAATAGCTGCACTGCATATATTTATCAAGTCAGATCTCACCCCTTACATCTTGCATTCAGTATAGGAAGTGCAGGACAGCATGAGTGATGTGC